>NC_056729.1:107871128-107976128 GCF_019279795.1 Protopterus annectens
GCCCCAGACTGAGACATCTCCTGTACCATGGTCAGGAGTCATACTACACTGTGAATTGGGCCAGTATATGTAGGGGCAGTGTTTGAGTGGCAAACATATTGAGATGTTTTTTTCACACAGTCCTTATACTCTACTGTTCATTTAGCTTACCGGTATGTCACTGTGACTGTGGTGAAATTGGTTGTGGATATACACTTTCACACTGGTGTCTGTTTTTCAGTGCTGTTACATCCCCATAGTGCCTGATATGTTTGCAAATACACATATAATTCCCAATAGCGGATTTGGGTTAGTGTTGTGTCAGTCTGACTGTAGTTTGGACGGTACTTGGTGACATGCTTAGCAGCTCAGTGCAGTTTCCCTAATGTGATGTTATGTCCAAATATTTGTAGGATGTAGTGTTGCCTGGCCCCAATAAGTGTTGTGTATTTCTGACATCAGTGGGATGATGTGAGGATTGAAGTCACTAACTAGTGAGAAGTAATTGAGTGCTGGACTTGTGTTATTTCAGTCAATATATGTTAGAACAGACAGGAGGGTGTTATTGTAGCAACTGTGTCAGCTTATCTACTCCAGTATTTCAGATATGTCCCTATTTTCATGGCTTTCTCCCCCACTTTGTCAGGCTTGGTCCAGGTTCATTGCACTAAGGGGTTCTGAGCATACCACTCAAATGGCCAGATTGTTTCAAAATGTCCAGGTTTATTGCTCATATTTCTGGTCTGTTCCACAGATTCATTATTTTTATTTCTCTGGTAAATCACTGTGATGATCTGAGGATTTCTGTCAGTAAATGACATACATTTTAGTTTCAGAACTCACATCCTTCAGAACATGTATGGTGAAACAAACCCTGTTACTCTAGCAACATTCTACATTTCTAAGAGCAATATTTAAAATATGTCCCTAGTTTTGGCCCGTTATCCACCCATTTTGACAGCGTTTGGTCAGATCTCTTGCATTAAGAGTGGTTCTGTGGTATGAGCATATATATATATATATATATATATATATATATATATATGTGTATATATATATATATATATATATATATATATATATATATATATATATATATATATTATATATATCTATATATGTATATATATAAATGTATATATATATATATATATATATATATATATATATATATATATATATATATATATATATTTCTTCTTTGTGTGTATATATATAGGTATATATGTATATGTATATGTATATATTTTATATGTATAGCTCTCTATATATAATCTGTATATTTTTCCATATATATATATATATATATATATATATATATATATATATGGATCTATCTTACAACGTCGACAAGTCAAAACTTGAAAACGAAATCACCGACACCACATCACCGACATTTCACAAACAAACCTCACATGCCCGACAAACCATAATCCCGACAAGCAACAAACAAAACAAATCCCCGGTCCAAAAAGCACACACACAACACAAGCACACCAAAATCCTTACAAACCAACACTAAACCTCACATACACAACTACCTACAACCTTAACCCAAACCCTAACCCTAAGGTCCGCCACTATCGCACACTCACCTAACCCGCCCTAACCCTAACTCACTTAACCCGCCTAACCCACAAACTATCACAGTCGCACACTTACCTAGCCGCCCCTAACCCTAACTCACTTAACCCGCTCCAACCCACAAACTATCACAGTCACTTACCTAGCCCGCGCCCTAACCCTAACTCACTTAACCCGCCCCAACCCACAAACTATCACAGTCGCACACTTACCTTACTCGCACCCTACCGTCCGTCACTACCGCATACATCCACAGCCTTTTCCCATGTCGATGTTCTCAGCGTCGGGGTTTTGATCCGTCGGTCTTCTCCGTTTTCGATCTTCTGGCGTCGGTGTTCTCGCTGTCGGCGTTCTGACTTGTCGACGTAGTCAGATAGAACCATATATATATATATATATATATGCATCTCCATACATATATACATGTGTATATGTATATATACAAAACCTGACTGAGTCTACAGAATCTTTTCCCTACTGTTGAATGACTCTACTGCATGATATGTTTGAAAAAGCATCAGACGTCCCTACAGCTCAAATGGTGTAATGGTACATTGCTCTGACTATGGTGTACAAGGCCCTGGGTGTGAGACTTGGCAGGGCTGATTATCTTGTTGTTAAGCAGAACAGTGGCTGATGAAGGCAGAGTTATTAAAGCAGTTTTAAGCATCTTTAAGTGGGTTTGCATGATGCTAAGTGATCCCAACACAATGTTAACCATAGAGATGCTTAATCTGTGTTGGCTTCACTTAGCATCATGCAAATTCGCTTACTCCAGCTTACACCCACGCTAATTTCTTTAAAAGAAAAGAAAAAGGGGTGATAGGAAAGTGTTGAAAAAGGGGCACGCAGAGGGAAATACAATATGAAAATAGCTAGGGATGTGCAGGACGGGTGTAGGGAAGGTCCGTAGCTGTTCATTTCTTATACAGCAGCAGCTGTGCATTTGTACAGAATTTGGAAGTGAATTTGGATGCTCAACCCCCAGAGAGAGGGGTGAGGACAACAGAAATTTGTTGTCAAGCCAATTGGACCAGATTACATGTGTCCAGTGGACATGTGTGTGAAATGGACAGCTCTGTATGGGGCGATATTTTTTGGAGATAGATGCCCTTTTCTTTTTTTTAAGGTGAGAGTGGGATGTTGGGGAAGGATTGTAGGTGTGTCTGAGGAGGTAGGTTGGGTACGGAGACAGATAAGACACACAAGACAGCAGACAGGGGCAGTATATGACACATGAGGGATTAAACACATTTGACAGGGAGGGTGGTTGGAATCTGAAGCCCATGGGCCCCCATATGGTTACAGTGAGACTCAGATCACCACCCATGGGCAGTCTCTACTGCATCTTTATGGTCCCAAAGGTGGCTGTGCTGTGGGCTGGACAGGAGGGCCGGTCTGCCCCTCGAGGTGTGCCAGGTGGCCCACAATCTGGTGCAGCTGCTCTCCAAATGCAGATCAAAGGGTGCTGTGCACCAAACCTCAGACCTGACTGCGTGTGACAGGATCCTGTCCCCGCCTGGTCCCATTGGGTGGCCAGCCCCACCCTCTGAGGCAGTTCTACCCAAAGGTAGTGCAGGACCAATGGATGAGTTAGATCCGGGTTGGGTCCCAGGCATGCTGGGGCCTGGTGCCATGGCCAGATGAGGTGGGACCGGCATATCCATTGGGATCTGCCTTCCCAAACATGCTAAGGTGTTGAGGTTTTACAAAATATGCTGGTTAGTCATGAACAACACATTTCAATATTAGTCATACAGCATGCGTGGATGTTCCAGTTAACCTCATAAAATCGATTTGAAACAGTTGTATAACAAACAGAACACATGCATAAATGGAACAACAGTAGGCATCGTAACAGCATGCCAGTAACATTGATGGCAACAGGCCACCAAAAATCGTATTTGAACAAGGTATGTTAACATGCAAGCAATCAAACATATTAACAATAATATAACACAAGTCCCAATATTAGGGTTGGAGCACAACATACCCATAGTATATGAGTAATAATTATTGATGCAGATGAGGGTTGGAGGGAGAGACAAAAAATTAATTAACAGCTGTTTAGGCTTCTATTTTCCACAACAGTACTGCTCAGTTCTCTGTGGGTCTGTCCTCACTTTACATCTAACTATGCCCATAGCTTCTGTAGTATAAACATACCTATTAAGCTGTCAGCCTGGAATGGTATGAGGCAAACTGTGACAACTCTGGATTCATGACTAGATGGGACTTGTACATGTCAGGCTTACATATCTGGCATAGGAGAGGTACCCTGAACTGCTATGTGAGTGTACTACTGGCATACATCAACTGGTATCCGATCTGTGTCCAGGATTTTTTGCAGCAGTGACCACTAGCCATGACAGCATGACACTTGAGTGACATGTATTGGGAACATACCTCTCAACTTCTTAGTGCATGACATCTGGACAAAGCCATACATAAGAGTGGGACAAAGGCCCATAAATATGGACAATTTTTTTATATATCGCTCTTAGAGATTTAGAAAGTTGATAAAATAACAGATTTTGCATTTGCATGGCTTTTCTGAAAGATATAATGTCTGACACTTGTATGTCTATCATTATTTTCTAACTTCAGCCTATAATGCTTTGCCAGTGATTTGCCATGACACCACTACTTTATGTAAAACAGACCAAAAATCTGACACAAATATCTGGACATTCAGTGAATATATGTACAGTTGAGAGGTATGATTCAGGAAGAGTGCCTATTGTATGTACCTACCCTGCTGTCATTTGCAGACATGTGGTGGGGCAATTGAACAGTTGTACACAGTTTATTAGTATACTCTTCATAGAGCTACTGACAACATTTACTTACCTGTAAAACCTGTGGGGAAAATATCTGTTCACACTACCTGACTGATTTTGCATTTATTCCTGATTCCTTGTGTGTAGATATGCACACATCTTAGTACCACTCCCTGGATTCGAACCATGTCTGGGTGTGCAAGATTAACAACTAAGCTATTGCTCACCACAATGAGCTACTGGGGAACTGCTGTTTTTTCCTTTACTGGTTTCTGCCTAATAGTCTCTTGGTTAGACAGTCTGAACTTGTAATCCTGTGATGCATGCATGACGGATAGATATTGTACTGTGCACTACTCCTTTGGATTATTACAGTCTGGAAAGCAAAGGTTAACACAAGGCAATGCTGCAAGGAACACACTTTGATACTTTACATATTACTATTCAGGGTTCAGAGCTTAGTGCAGTATATATTTCACATTTCATTTATATCTCGTTTTACCGCTATACCAGCTACAGTTTCTCTTAACAGTTTGTTCACAGATGAACCTCAGTTAATGTATGCTGTCACAGCCATATTTGCTGTGAAGAACCCGTATACATTCTATATATGTCTACAACAACATACCAGAATAAACACAACAGTTTTTAAGGGTTTTTATTATACTTCAATATTTGTTAGTCAAACTTTATTTAGTCAGTTCACAAAGTAACAGTATACCTACTAGCAGTAAGCAATGTATTCCTTCTTAGCTGTTTTAACAATATACTGCAAAATAGATTTGTACTCACCAGCCTCAACAGTCTGTCACCATGGGCTTTGACGTTCACATCCCTCTCTGCTGCAGCTGTAGGGGAGAAAAACACACATTATACATATCTGTCTATCACATTCTCAGGCTAGTATTTGATACAAACTACTTGATACTGGCACTTACACACTACTGTAGCATTCCGGTCCCATCCATCTTGGATCCACTGGTCCAAGAGTTCCTCCTTCCTATGCTTTTGGTCAGCATAGTGGTATCGCACCTGCTCACCAGTCCGGGAATGTCAGTAGCACTGGTGAGGTCATGTGCGAGATGGTCCCAGGCCTCTGCTTTTGTATTGGGAGCCCTGCTACTGGCCCTGCACCAGTCTCTCCTCATGGTTCTGTACTAGGAGTCCAGCCATGACCCTGGACTCCTGAATGCTCCAGCTTTGCACCCAAAAGTGCACTTCCTCTCCTACGCCAGCCATTTTATCTGCACAGATGGGGCCAGATTTATGAAGGCTTGCACGGAGTCTAAGAGTAGTGTAAGACGGCAGACAGCCAATATGTCTGCCGAGCAATCCAGCAACAGCCGGCAGGGGCGTGCATGAGAGCTTCTAAAGCTACTCTTGCACGGACAGTGTTATGTTATGCAAATTACCTCATTTGCTGCTGAAAGCTATGCAAATGAGGTAAATTTGCGATACAGGAAACACTAACCTGTCCGTGGAAGAGTAGTGTTATTTGCAGAAATGTACTCCATTGATAATGGAGTACCGTTCTGCAAATAGCTAAACGGAGCTATGACAGCTCCAAATAAAGGATGCATCCAGTTGAGGAAGCATGCCAATGGCCAAATACAAGGCCATTGGCATTTTTATAGGTTGAAAATTAATAAAAATTCATTTTTATTTTTTTCCCCGATCTCTGATGTTTAAGCATAGTGCAGCGCCACACAAACGTGTGGTGCTTTAAAAACCAGAAAATAATTAAAAATAGCCAAAAATAAGCATGTTTAATAAAAAGATTATTCTGCCATGCAGGTGAATGGCAGGCTGAAGACAACATGCCTACTGAGTAGTGGTTGCTAAGGGGGAAGCTCAGTTTTCGAGATGTAACCAAGCATTAGTAAGCAATCCTATGCAAATGAGGATAAGGATAGTGAATCCCAATTTTCCTTGGTATGTGAGCCATGTCCCTAGAGTGTAAGTGTAGGAGTAGGGGAGTAGTAGAGTAGAAGATAGGTGACATCATGAGGGGGTATGTCTGAAAGACTGTAAGCTTATTGGAGCAGAGTGACTTGTGTTTGCCATGAGTTGCTCAGGATTGCAAGAGGCGTGTCTACATTTGTCCTAGCTGAAACCCAGAAACCAAAGGTGTACGCTGTGGATATATCTGAAATTTCTTGCAAAAGTGCTTACACCGTGTGCACGCATGTGCATGCCTGTAAGCCTGTGTAAGCCTGTGTGCGCGAGTGTGCACCCATCTAAGCCTGTGTAAGCCTGTGTGTGCGTGTGTGCTCGTGTGTGCGTGTTTGCACTTGTTTGCGCGGTGCTGCCCCTTGTGGAAACAAAAAGGGAAAAGGAAGGAAAAGAAGTAGTAGGAAATTAACCAAGGAGAACTAGCAGAGCTGCCAGGTGAAATATATCAGAATCAGCCAATTACATAGGCAGGAGACTAGCCCAGCCCAGCTCAGCACTTTAAACTGTGCAAACACCATTCCCCCATGTTTTTTCTCAAGAGCTCTGCAACACTGCAGTATACAAAGAGTGAAAACTTAAAAAGCTTAAGTCAGACAAAATGTTAGGGGCTGCTATTTCTATCATAAGCCAACATGTGCAAGATGCTGAGGGTGGTGATATTGCGAATGCTGCTGAGCAACCCACAGTGAGGAGACGGAGAAGAGTGTACAGACCCAGGGTAAACTACCAGGGGCTACATGAGCTGGAGATAGTGGAGCACTATAGAGTGGACAGAGACCTCCTGCAGCAAATTGTTGAGCTGTGCTGGCCACGCCTCACACACAGAACCAACAGAGGGGAACCCATCCCAGTGGATACCAAGGTATGTGTTGGCCTACAAATACTAGCTACAGGTACCTTCCAGAGACCAACTGGTGATATGATGGGGGTTTCACAGGCATCAGCATCCAGGGTACTGCACCAGTTCCTGGATGCCATGTCAGCACATGTTGGTGAGCATGTATATTTCCCCAATTCCTGTGAGGCATTGGCCAGCAAAATGCGTCTTTTCCACCAAATAGCAGAATCAAAGCATCACCGGTGAGCGGGGTAGGGTCTACATCAACTGCAAGGGCTTCTCCTCCATCAACTGCCAGGTCATGTGCGATGCTCAGGGCATAATAATGAATGTGTGTGCTGGCTGCCCTGGAAGCTATCACGATTCCCACATCTAGCATCTGACGCAGCTGTACCAGAGATTTGCCAATGGGGACATCCCTGACGGTCACCAAGTGGGGAATGCTGGATACGCACTGGAGCCATGGCTGATGACACCCATCAGAAATGCACACACACCTGAACAAGAACTCCATAATGAGGCATACGCACAAACAAGAAACATAACTGAGCATGTGTTTGAGATGCTCAAGTCACGGTTCTGGTGCCTGGACACATCTGGTGGAGCCTTGCAGTACTCACCAACTGCATGTACCCAAATTATCATGGTATGTGCCATGCTACACAATATGATCCTGTGAAAATAGCTGCAGCAGGAATAGCATGGGGCAGGGCCAAACAGCCCACCACCTTTGCCAAGGCCTGCACAGGCACAGCGTGACTCGGAGGAGGAACAACCTGAGCCTGCCCCAGTAGGCAGAAGGAGGCATGCCCAGTATGCCTTGGCCTTGGCAAAGAGACAATGCATAGCACATACACTGACTCAGTAGGAACCCTGATAATGACACCTCTCTCTGACTCGCACATACAATAAAAGGGATGCCTAACTTGACACTACCTGTTTTCAAACATGTATAGGGAGTGTACTATGTGCATCCAACATAGGCAGCCCTGCAGCACCAACTGAGGCATGATTGCCCTATTTTAGGCAATATAAAGCAGTGATAAGCACATTTTACCACTGTTTAGCATATTTAAGCACAATTGCACGGAGCTGCGCACCGCACAAACTAGTACAACGTTGGACAACGTTGGGCAATGTTGGGCAAAGTCAGGTAAAGTCGAGCAAAGTCAGGTAAACATGCTCACACCTGCTTTACTGTTCCTTAACAAGTCAGGTCTGCCCAGCAGGAAAATAAAAAGCAGTGATAGGGCTCGAACTCAGGATAATGTGCACTATAGTCACAGTACTGAACCACTAAGCCATGACAGCATTTCACTGGCACAGACACAGCAGGACAATTGTAGACTAATGGAAACACAAACAAATGCTGTATCATGCCCTCTGAACTTCCCCCCAGGTCTATACAGACAGATAACAGCAGGCCAGGCAGTGTGATGTGGGTTGGGTAGGCTATGAAGTCACAAACTAATATACGTGAAATTGGAAGCTAAGATCTGTAGTACAGTAGTATGCCTCTAGCCAGTACGATAGGCAACAGTACAGACTGAAATGAAGTGCCTGACATAGCAGTGCAGGCCTAGCCAATGTGTATAAGTGTCAGGTGAACCCCTCATCCTATGTACACCCACAGTAACAATCAGGCATGCCCCCTGGTAGAAATGTACAAATAATAGCTGTCCCCCCCTGTATGTAGAAACATTGATAAGTCTATGCAAAGTGACTCATAGAAGCCCTGCAGGCACAGCTTGCTTCCTGTTGATGTACAACACAAAGGTGAGCCCTGAAGTAAAAACCAACTTGATTTTCCACACACATATAGTATATATGTCCATACTGGGCATGCTCACACACTTAAATAAACAAAGCAAATGTCAGTCAACAGCATACTGAAAAGTCATACTGGGCATGCTCACACACTTAGGCCATGTCTGAGTACAGCAGTGGGCCACACATATCTGGCAGTTGCAGTTCTTACCCCAGAAATGTGTCACTATTCACCAATCCTGCCTTGCGCTCACAGTTATATGAAAACAGACCCATATAATATATTGGACTCCTGTCATAATCAAACTATGTACTACAAGTACTTAAGTTGTTCAAAGAAAGTGAAAATTCAAAGAAGATCAATAAATCTCCGATCAGTATCATCAATAAACAATGAGCACTCCTAACATTATCCAATCCATGTTCTGGCAAAAATATTTTCAAAGAGTCCATAGAGAATCATGAAGCTTTCTTTCGCTATGTCATAAATATCAATGTAAACTCATATATGTTCTGAGTCAGTGCAAACTGTAAATGAATACATATACATGACAGACATTGCCAACATCTTGTCAGACAGGTTCATACATATTTACACCCCTCTCACTGACAAAAGGGCCCATTATCATACCTGGAGATTGTGAAAACCCAGAAATCACATATACAATGGTTAAACAGCTCTTTCCAAACCTAAAAATGCGGCGTCTGTGGGATGACATGGTTTCCCTAGCTGTGTCATATGTGAACTCCAAAACAAACAGACCCTGCACCTGAACAGTCTGTTGAGACTCACCCTCTGTACAGGATATGAAACTGTTGAATGGGTTACAGCAACGTTTGGCACACTCCACAAGTGTTGGTGCACAACAGACCATGGGAACTATTGTCTTATAAGCCTATTAAGCCTGATCTGCAAGGCCATGGAGTCCATCATGATGGAACTCATAAACAGAGCTATTGGGAGCCTACAAACACCCAACCCTACCCATTTTGGTTTGGTCAGGGGTAGATCATGGTTCCGAAACCTGCTAGACTGTTTACAAGGCAGTCACCCGGGACATACATCAATGAAATGAGCTACACACGTCCCACATAGACCTTGAAAAGCCCTTTTCTAACATCCCAGACACATGACGTATCTACAAAATCAAAACCTGTGCATAAATATGTATGTCATCTGATGGATTGCTAACTGGGGCACAGATAGATCCCACAAGATAAGAATTGTGGTCTGCTGTTCAAGCTGGTAACAACTGCTGTCCCCCAATGCTCAGTGCTGGGACCCCTCCTGTCTGGTGTATACTTTTCAGAAATACAGTCAAACACACTAGGGCTATGTTTAGCAAAGTTTGTGGATGACTGCAAACAAGTTGTCATAATCAATGTTTGGGACAACAGAGACATCTTTAAAAAGGGTCTCAGTCAGACAGTTGTGGTGTCAAAATTATGGCCTTGATCTACAGTCATGCAAATACCACATAGGTGCTAACACTCTAAATATGGAGGTGATAATAAGGGATCTATGGACACATGTGGATAGTCATCTCTACTTCCAGAAACACATTCACAAAGTGGTTAGAAAATCATGTTATGTGTTCCCACAAACTGCCAAGGTCTTTACGTGTAGGTCAAAGGAGGTTCCCTCTACTCATCAGTCATCAGACCCGTCAGAGTGTACCACAACACACTTGTGATGAATCTGACTAGGCATCTTCAGCAGCTGGAAAGACCATGCAAGTACCTCAACAAGAGGATTACTGGCCTCAAACAGCTGCCCCATGCAACAAGACTGAATTTACCTCAATCTGTACTCTGTTGCATACTGTCTACTCAGGAGATGTCCGCCCAACAGACAGGTCCATGTCCAATGCAGAACTGATGTACATGCGCTATCTGAAGTAAACCCAAGCTCACTGTACCACATGCTCTAGGGATATCATCACAACATTAATTAGAACATATTGGAGGGATACATTACTAACTCACAGACTTCCCTTGCTTTGGAACAGGCTCCCAACCAACATTAAACTGAGATTCTCACTGACATTCTTCCAGAGGAGCCTTGATGAGTGTATGTGAAAGTGAACTGTCACACCATGGATCTCTTCATCACCTCTACTACACAGAGGCCTAGGGAACTAACTCCATGGGTGGTGATAGCTGCACACTCTGGCCATACTAATATATGCCTTCAGGCAGATAGTCTATTACCTACCTATGTACCTATATATATATATATATATATATATGTAGGGGGAACACAGTATAATAAGCCAAAGATGGATGGGCAGAGATGTGTGTAAGAGGGTGACCATGACAGGGAGCCATCCAGGACTGTCCAATCCAGCACACATCTCAATGGCACGAAAGACATGAGGTGCACATATCTCCCACTGTACATAACAGCCACCAGTATTTGTAAGCATTACAGCGTATGTGGTCCACGTGCCTGCTGTACAACATGACTGTACAATGAAGTACAAATCTACTATCTGTAGACATGTACCTGTCACATAGGTTCATAGGAATGTAGTAGACTATCTCCACAAAGGCATATATTAGCCTATGCAAGTTGTGCAACTTTCACCACACCATTGGGTAGTCTCCCAAGACCTAGTTCTAATATTTAGCACCCTAAGCCCCTTTCTAGTGGGGTTGCTGATGTGATGCCTGGCATGAATTGTCTGTTTCCCATCCACTCATCAAGGTTCCAATTGAAGAGTGTCAGCGAGGGTTTCTGTCTGATGTACATTGGGACTCTGTTCCACAGTAAGGCAAGTGTCTGGGATGGTACTCTATCCCACCAGCATGTTGTATTCATCATTGTGATGAGGTTCATATCCCTGGAGTGTGTAGGGAGACTCAATGTTGTTATCTGTAGATGGAGCATGTTCAACAGTTATGTGTTGGACATGGATCTGTATGTTAGGCAGTGTGTGCCTCTGAGTAGGTGGTACACAACGAAGAACAGATTTAGTTTTACCAGTTGTGTTGCATAACACAACTGTTTGAGGCCAGTAATCCTCTTGGTGAGGTACCTATGTGGTCTCTACAGCTGCTGGATATGCTAAGTCGAGTACATCCAAAATGGTGCACTGTACTCAATGATGGATCTGATGACATAAGAGTAGAATGCCAACACTACCTCTTTGGATCCTGATGCAAACCCTTTGTTGATTAGGTGGGCCACATAGGATCTCCCAATAACTTTGGCAACATGGTTGTCAAAGGAAAGATGACTATCTACTTGTGTCTCCAGATCCCTTATCACCTTGTCATTTTTAAGGGGGTAACATCTATGTGGTAGTTTGTGGGTATTTTGTTTTCAACAAGGAGGATCACTATGCATTCCTCCACAGTGAGCTTGAGGCCATGATTCTGACACCACACATCTGTCTCATAGAGTCCGTTCTGGAGAATATGTCTGTCTTCCGGGGAATCTATTATGGCAAACACCTTACATTTCCCAGCAAACGTAGTCAACCACAACCCTCCTGTGTTGGCATGTACATTTGAGAAGTCTATACCAAACAGCAGGGACCCCAGGACTGAACCCTGGGGGACACCAGTCGTTACCGGTGTAGAGTCTGAAATGTAGCCAGCAACTCTTAATGTGTGGGATCTATCTTTGAGCCAGTTTGCAATCCATCTTGTGATGTATGGATTCATGGCCAGGTTGGTGAGTTCATCTATGCTCCCTGACTGGGGAATGGTGTCAAAGGCCTTAGCGAGGTATAGTTAGGCTGTGTTGAGCTCATTTCAATCATCTGTAGCCTGGGTAACTGTCAAAGAAATCCTCCCAGTTCAGGAGGCGTGGTCTGCATTTGACAAAGCCAAACCGGTTGTGCTCAACTGTGTGAAGGTTCCCAATCTCTGTATTGTTGACTTCCATTATGATTGGCTCCATTGCCTTGCAGAACACACTCGTCAGGCTCATAGAGCATGAATGCCAAGGGTCTTTTGTGGCCCCACCCCTGTGGAGTGTGAAGAACATTGCTGTGCAACATTCTATGGGTACATATCCTGTAGAGAGCATGTAGAGAGAGGTGTAGGTATCCTTGATGAATATGGATACATCCTCACCCTATGTCCTATGATTCAGGTTCTGATGCTGGAAGGTATGGAATGAGTAGTATCCTGGTAGTGCTGGTGTGCTGTCTGGAGCCTTGAACTAGGTTTCTGTTACTGCACAGATATCAATATTCTCCATAATGAGAAGTGCCTCGAGTGTGTGCATCTGGAGGCTGAGACATCTGGCAATGAGTAGCATTTAGCTCACTTTGTTGTTATTTGTGTTGGTTACGGGGTTTGGTTTGTCCTGCGTGACTGGTGTTCCACACCTGAAGTCAGCGCCTCATTGGTCACATCTTACCATAAGCTAATTACCCTACATATCCACATTCTGGACCCACACCCCCATTAAGGAAACCATGTTAAAAAATGTCTCCAAAGCCAGCTTCATGCTTCTTAAGACAGAAGTGCTGAACTGCAGGACACCCATGCAGATGGACAATACAGTTACGACTACTGAATCCTTCACAATTGCACTTTATAAGCACTTACATGACTGCATGCATTGTGCTATCCCAAACAGAACCAAGATGCTATCCTCCAAGAAAAGGAAGCCAATCTGGTGTTCCCCTGCCATAAACAAACTGCACAACAGAAGGAAGAAACTGTTGCAAAAGTGGGTAAAATCCCATGAGGGGAGGAGCTCGATGGTCAACATCAGTAAGAAGCTGTGATCCCTGATAAAATTCTCCAAAGCTAGTTATGAAAACAAAATTGACACTGATTCTAAAGACAACCACAAAGAATTCTATAACTATGTCAAGAATCTCAATGGCAACACTCAGATCTGCTCTGAGTTACAGTACAATGGCACTAAATATACAGACCCAACTGATATTGCCAACATCCTGGCAAATAGGATCAGTGCTACCTTTACCCCCCTCTTACCCATGAAAGAACACATCTCTATAATGGAAGACTGCAAAGCTGCTGTCATCATGGCTGCACAGGTAAAAAACACTCTCCAAAGCCATGGAACAGCATCCATGGGACCAGATAACATCACAGGCTGTGTTCTACACAAACTACAGAACGAACAGGCACCACACCTACGTACCATGTTCAGTCATAGCCTCACATCAGGCTTTGTGCCTGCTGAATAGCGCACAGCAACGGTTATCCCACGACACAAGGGGGGGGGCCACCATGGGCCCCAGGAACTAGCGCCCCATTAGCCTGATGAGCCTGCTCTGCAAGGCCATGGAATGTATCATCATATAACTTATAAAAAAAGACATTGGTAATCTCCAAACTCTGGACCACAACCATGTTGGGTTTGTAAAAGGCAGATCATGTCTCCTAAACCTGATAGATGTCATTGAAGCATTTACCAGAACCGTAGTCAAGGGTAAGGTGGTTCATACAGCCTATGTAGATCTTGCCATGGCTTTCAATACCATCCCCAACTCTGGAATTATAGATAAACCCACTAAACTAGGTATAAATTGCTGTGTCACAAGATGGATGGCAACTGTCTCACTGACAGAACACACACTGAGAAAGTAGCAGACTCCAAGTACAACTTTGGACCAGTGACAAGTGCAGTACCACAGGGTTCAGTCCTGGGTCCTGTCCTGTTGGTATCTACTTCCCTGAAGTAAACTTTAACATGGAAGGTCTGTGGATAATGAAGTTTCCAGATGACTGCAAACTAGGAGCCATAATTGAAACTACTAAATATGTGGACATCCTACAAATGGGCCTCACTGAGACAGATGCCTGGTGTCAAAGCCATGGCCTCAAGCTCAATGCCAAAAAGTGCATTGTCATCACCTTTGGTAAAAACTCTGTAGCCATGAACTACAACATAGGTGGTAGTATACTTAACACTGAAAGTATGATAAGAGACCTTGGGTCACAGGTGGACAGTGGACACACCTGTGATAATCACATCCCCACAGTAGTCAGGAAATCCTTCTACGTGGCACACCTCATCACAAAAGGTGTCTCATGCAGAATAGAAGAGGACATTGTTCCCCTCTACTCATCACTCACTAGATCCATAATAGAGTACAACGCCCCTTTTGCTATGTACCTCACAAGACATCTACAACAATTGGAAAGCCTGCAGAAATACCTCACAAAGAGCATTAGCAGCCTGAAACACATGCCATACACAGACCATCTCAAAATGCTCCAGCTGTACTCTCTCACATATCACCTACTCAGGGGTGATCTCTGCCTAATATACAAAGCTATGTCAAACACAGAGCTGTTGGACATGCTCCACGTAAAACACTCACAATCCCTCTGATCTTCGGCTCCAAAACCCAGAGTGAAATACAAAAGGAAGGGATGTATCCATTTACCTTATGGATACCCACACCTTCAGGTTAGTGGCACAGCATGAGGCCTTGGAGACCATGCAAGTGCAACTAACATTGGACAAAGCTGCTTATCAGATTGTAGCCTGCTACAGATCACCTACCTTGTCTCAGGAACCTCACTCAGTATTCCTGAGAACAGTGGAAAATATAACGGTCCTACCAAACACCATTATATGAGGAGATTACAACTACCCAAACATTGACTGGGAGAATTACTCGTGTACAACGTCCTTTGCCCAATGCTTCCTAGAGTTTGAAACCTCAAACGCCCTGGAACAGCTGGTCACATGCCCACTAGAGGTGACAACATACTGGACCTGATCATCACTAACATGGGGTACCGGTGTTCCACAACAGAGATAAACCCCTCGCTGATAATATCAAATCATTAAGTAATCACAATGGACATCCACATCCTGCCCATCCAGTCAAGGAAACCACTGTGAAGAAATTTTCAAAAGCAAACTGCACACTTCTCAAGACCAAAGTGGAAAGTTCCAAAGCCCCCTTGCTATAGGATAATGCTATACAATCTGCAGGATCATTTACAAGTGCATTCTATGAGCATCTACAGGGATGCATGGATCGAGACATCCCAAATAAAACCAAGACGCACTCCTCCAAAAATAAGAAACCAATCTGGTGGTCATTGCCCATAAATAAGCTATACAACATAAGGAGGAAATGAACACATGATAGAGCCAACTTCACAAAAGGAAAGGCATCACTGATCATTATTAGGAAGAAACAATGATCGCTCATAAAATAATCCAAGGCCAGTTTCTAAAGACAAATTGCCAAGGAATGTAAGAATAACAACCACAAAGCCTTCGTTAGCTATACCAAACATTTAGGTGGCAACTCTCAAATATGCTGTCAGCTACTGCAAAATGGCAAAAAATACACTGAACCAACTGACATTGCCCACATCCTGGCGGACAAGTTCAGTGCAAACCACCCCCATCACCCCCAAAAGGGCCTGTGTCCATCCCAGAAGAATGCAGAGCCCCAGACTTCATGGACATGCAGGTAAAAACAGCCCTCTCCAAAGCTAAGAACACAGCATCAATGGGACTGGATGGTGTCCCAGGCTGCGTCTTACACCAGCCCCAAAAAAGGAACTACACCCTCACCTACATTCACTGTCCAGACTCAATCTTACCACAGGCTATGTACCCAAAGAATGGCATACAGCAACAGTCATCCAGCTCCACAAAGGTGGTGCCATAACAGAACCTGGAGACTATTGCCCTATAGGCCTACTCAGCCTGGTCTGCAAAGCTATGGAGCAAATTATCATTGAACCCATAAACAGAGACATTGGGAACCTCCAGACACTGGACTCTACCCAATTTGGCTTTGTTAAAGGCAGATCCTGACTCCTAAACCTAGTTGACTTCTTTGAAACAGTTACCAATGACACAGATGGAGATGAAAGTAGTCCACACAGTCCACCTGGACCTCACTAAGGCCTTTGACACCATTCCCCACTCTGGCATCATGGACAAGCTTACCAGCTTGAACATTAACAGCTAAGTCACAGGATGGGTGGACAACTGGCTCACAGATCAAACACACATGTTCAGAGTTGCAGGTGCCAATTCCGACTCTAAACCAGTCACAAATGGCATCCCACAGGTCTTGGTCCTGGGACCCCACCTGTTCAGTAGATAATGCTCAGAGGTACAGGCAAGCACGGGAGGAGTATGGCTGAACAAGTTTGCAGTTGACTGCTAACTGTGGTCCATAATTGACTCTACAGCTGACACAGACATCCTCCAGAAGGGTCTTACAGAGACAGATACCTAGTGTCAAAACAATGCCTTCAAGCTGAATGCCAAAAAATGCATAGTCACCCCCTTTGGATAAAACAAAGTGCACACAAATTACCACATAGGTGGTAATCCAGTATGTACGGAGAATGTAATTATGGCCCTGGGGACCCAGGTAGATAGTAAACTCTCCTTTGATGATCACATTGCCAAAGTGTTTAGAAATTCCTTCTATGTAGCCCACCTAATGTAACCCACTTTGTCTAGTCTGATGATGCCTACATCCTACAAATACACCTGTGGAAAAAAAGAGCTCCCAGTAATGTGTATAGTGTGTCATGTTAATGCGTATCCTTCTAGTATCATAAAGTAGTTAGATCGGGGTTTTAATCCTGCACTTGACAATTGTATGAGAGTGTGTGTCTCCTTGGAAAGGAGCAACCTTTTTGGAGACTACTAAAACACCCTAAAAGTGGTATACTTATCTTTGTCAAGTCTGATGATGTCACCATCCTACAAATATACCTGTGGAAAGAAACACTACCAGTAATGTGTATAGTGCATCATGTTAATGCATACTCCCTAGTCTCATAAAGTAGTTAGGTAGGGGTTTGAATCCTGCACTTGCCAACTGTATGCAAGTGTGTGTTTCCTTGGAGAGAAGCAAACTTTTTGAAGACGACTGAAACACCTTAAAAGTGGTATACTCATCTTTGTCAAGTCTGATGATGTCACCATCCTACAAATATACCTGTGGAAAAGGGAACTCACAGTAATATGTATAGCGTGTTGTGTTAATGCGTACTTCCTAGTATTATAAAGTAGTTAGGTAGACATTTGAATCCTGCACTTGACAATTCTATGAGAGTGTGTGTTTCCTTGGAGAGGAGCAACCTTTTTGAAGACTACTGAAACACCTTAAAAGTGGTATACTCATCTTTGTCAAGTCTGATGATGTCACCATCCTACAAATATACCTGTGGAAAAAAAGAGCGTCCAGTAATGTGTATAGCACGTCATGTTAATGTGAACTGTTCTAGCATCATAAAGTAATTAGATAGTGGTTTGAATCCTGTACTTGGTGACGGTGTGTGTGTGTGTTTCTTGTGAGTGACACTGTTGGTCAATGTGAGGTGGGTTTTGCTTTTAGTACTGTATAACCTATCACAATGACAACAGTATGTGCATTACACATCAGGTAGCTGTGTGGCATATACATATACATACATGTGACCTCAATTATTTCATAGGTGGGAACCCTGCTTTCTTCATGAACACATCTGTTATCTTTGTCAGAGTGTGCTGCCACTTTCCAGACCTTAGGTCACATCTGTATGAGAGTGTGTGTGTGTGTGTGTGTGTGTGTGTGTGTGTGTGTGTGTGTGTGTGTGTGTGTCTTCTTGGAGAGGAGCAACCTTTTTAAAGACTACTGAAACACCTTAAAAGTGGTATATTCATCTTTGTCAAGTCTGATGATGTCACTATCCTACAAATATACCTGTGGACAAAAAAATTCCCAATAACGTGTATAGCATGTTGTGTTAATATGTACTGCTCTAGTATCATAATCTAATTAGGTAGCGGTTTGAATCCTCCATTTGCCATCTGTATGTGTCTACTTGGAGAGGCGTAACCTTTTTGAAGACTACTGAAACACCTTAAAAGTGGTATACTCATCTTTGTCAAGTCTGATGATGTCACCATCCTACAAATAAACCTGTGGAAAGGAAAACTCCCAATAATGTGTATAGCGTGTTGTGTTAATGCATACTGCTCTAGTATCGTTAGGTAGGGGTTTGCATCCTGCCCTTGGTGACTGTGTGTGTGTGTGACACTGTTGGTCAATGTGAGGTGGGTTTTGCTTTTAGTACTGTATGACATATCACAATGACAACAGTATGTGCATTACACGTCAGGCAGCTGTGTGGCAAATACATATACATACATGTGACCTCAATTATTTCATAGGTGGGAACCCTGCTTTCTCTATGAACACATCTGTTATCTTTGCCAGAGTGTGCTGCCACTTTCCAGACCTTAGGTCACATCTGTATGCTTGTGACAAGCCTAGCCACTGAAGTGATCCCTGGCCTACGTCATCCGTTTTACATACACTCATTACAGTTTCGATTGAATAGTGTGAGTGAGGATTTATGCCTGAGGTATATTTGAAACCTGTTAAAAAGCAGCAAAGTCTGTCAAAGATGGCTATTTATTATAGGTGTGAAACAACCTTTGTGGATATGCATGCAGACCCCTTCATGCTTATGTGATCCACAGAGGGATTTCCAAAACCCTATGGAAATGTGATTATCAAAGGAGAGATGACGTAACACATGGCTCTATGTATACATCGGTACCTGTTCAACATTTTGGGGATACTACCTATGTGGTACTCTGGGGATGTTTTGTAAGAGTGGATGACTATGCTTTATTTGGCTTATAGCTTTACAGCATGGGTTTGACACCAGGTATCTGTCTGTATGATACCCTTTTGGAGGATGTGTGTGTCATCTGGAAAATGCATTATAGCCCACAGTTTGCATTGCCAAACGTGGCCATACATATCCCTGCTGTGTTTGCTTGTACCTAGGAAAGCTATATGCCAAACAGGAGTGGTCCCAGGACTGAGTGCAGGTGAATACCACTGGTTACTGGCATAGAATAGTACATGAAGTCTGCAAATGTTACTGTGTGTCCTACATCTGTGTGTCAGTTGTCAAGACATCATCTAACAATTGTTTATGGTCAGGCTGTTGAGGTTATGTATACTACCAGAATGCAAAGCAATGACAGATAGTAAGAGTATCACCCCCAGCACAGTGTCAAACCGTGTCATATACACACATGTACTCAAGTTCCAAAATGTGTGTAGTACAATGCATACTGGCCACCAATAGAAACTATGGAGTGTTAACACTGTCTAATACAGGGCATGTCACCCTGCCCATGTGTCCAATATGCACATACATGCAGACAGTGCACCTCAACCATGTTCACAAATGTACACCTGCAAATATGTGCTGCACACATCCCGCACTTACTGTCTACTCTCTAACACATGCTGACAAAACTACACACATCAGCCAAGTGGCACATGTGCAGACAATACACAATTGGAGTAAACACTGGCATAAACAATACTACATTGATAATTATAGCTTTAATGCATCATGCCTGCTCAGCTACACCTTCAAGGATATCATTACACTTTACTGCTGACAACATGCTAACATTGCTATTCTGTTATAAAGTCACCCTGTGCATCAGCACCATGTTAGCCTGTTCCTGCATCAATGTTACAGATGACAGGAGGTGGCACAGGTTTTATCATATGCACAGGGTGTGTTGTTGGTTTGCCAGAGGCCTAAATTGAGCCATACAATCAACATGTGTGTGTGAGTATGTGTGTGAGGGCCAAGAGTACTGTTATGGGCCAATGTGTATGTAATGTGTGCGGGTATGTGTTTGCCCTAGGTGTCTGGTTTATGTGTGTGTGTCTGCATGCACGCAGTTCTACCATGTGGCTGCCATATACGGGGATTTGTGGGACAGCTACAGACTGTACCTGGCAGGCTTTACAGATTACCATCTCTGGCCATGGATACGGGACCTGTGCCTGACAAGGGTGCTACAGACAGTATCAGGTACTAATCCAGACATGGGTACTATCCTCAGAGGTTGACATATGTACACTGGATCCAGGTCCCTGCTGGGACTGGCCAGAACCATGTGCATGTGGTCTTCTAGGACGTCTATGGACAGCCCACCCCCAACATTGCTAGGGCTGGTACTGGCACTACAGGAGTGGCTATGACTTGGATGGCCACGGCGACTGCCAGCTAATGTTGTTGCTGGCATACGTCCACATCGACTTCTCAACTGTCCCGCACTGTCCTGACACATGGACATGACATTGTGGAGGACATCTAATGTCTCACCCAAATGTCTATCAATGACCTAAGTGTAATTATGGATGGCACCTGCTAGGTCACAGATACTGTCATTTAAAGAGGTGTTATGAGCCCTCTGTGCCCTTAGTCCCTGTCTGGTGTACCACTCCATACGTGCCTGTGCCTCCATGACAGCCTGGAACATGCGTGTGGTTGTAAGAGTTGTGGCACATCTGCCAGGGACATGGTGACCAGCAGTGCTCTGATGAGAACCCCTGGACATCTGCCTATGTGGTACCGTTCCAGACATCTGGCTATGGCTGCTGTGTCCTGATGAATGTGCCATAGATACCACACTGTCCTGGCCATTGCCAACTGTACACTGTCCCTCTGCTAAGGGCACTGGTGATGATTGATGTACAGGCAGTATGACTGTGTGCATGGATGAGGTGGAGACTTGTGTACTGTCAATTGGTGACCCAACAACAGACCCTGACAAACATGCCTGTGCCTCAACACACCTATCCTCATTATCACTATTTGTGTCCGTGCCATCAGGTTCCCTGCTGCACTGAACCAGCCCAACCTCAGCACCTGTGAGAGTAAAACAGGAAACACACTTTAAGACCTGTACATGATGTCAGAACACATGAACACATGAACACATAAACACATGCACTCATAAACACATGCACACATGCACACAAATACACTCCTCACTAAAGCACACACACACACACACACACACACACACACACACACACACACACACACACACACACCACCAGCAATCTCAGAACATACTCAATAGCAGTTGATAGTGGGGTACAGTATCACAAGCCAGTCATATCGCACATGTCAGCATGCAGGACATGTGTTGCTCAACAGCATGCAGTGCGAGTGTAGACAGTCCTTATTACTAACAGTATACATGGCTTTGATGCATGTGTTTTGTTGTTCGGTGATTGGCCTCCCCCTGGGAAGCAAGGTATACATGGACACAACATTGCTGTGCAAGTATTAAAAACTCTTTAATGTACTGTGCACCATCACTCACAGGTATACATACCATGGCTGGATGTGTATCTGTGTGTCACATAGATATCCAACTCTGATTAGAGCCTCTGCGTCTTTAGCAAATAATTGTGGACACAGTTTTAGCTCATGCATGATGTGTATACACACAAGATCAGTGGTGCATGTATAACTGATGGAATACCATTGGTCCACATAGCCAATGTACAGTAGTTATGGTGAGTGTAGATCATATTGTGGACATGCCAGTGTCATCCATGACATGGCATGCTAAAACACAAATGCATATTTAAACATCACACATACCCAATGTGTGTCATATGACCTAGCCACTCAATAGCATTACAAGACATATATGTGTTGGTTGTGCAAATGGTGATTGGTATGCATATTGTTTATAGGTGCATATGTTTGCACACACACAACATTGAGGTGTATAGCAATGAAAGCTATGTGTAGTACTGTGGTTACAATAACTGGATGGGGTGTAGTACCATAAGCCATCATCATGAAGCATCATGTGGTCACTCAAGGCTACAAATGTGTCCCAAACCAGCACCTATCATGCTGTACCAGAACTGCACTACCATGGCTACATTCACCATTTCACAGCCAGTTGTTACATGGGTTTGTAAGGAGGCCAATAAGGAGCATTGCCTAAAATGAATGTGTTGTGTGTTGCAGTGTGTTTCACTGCCCCATGATAGGCCTCTACCCCTCAGGTATATTATGTGTGCTGTGTGGATGACATTTGGGATACTGGAGTGTGACTTTACAGAGGGTTTGTGAATACTTCATATGTAGCATGTTAACTTGTTCTGTGTATGACATAGGTTCATAGGTTCATAGGTTTATACTAGGCTATCTGCCCTAAGGCATTTATAAGCCTAGCCCAAATTATTGTGGCTTACGCCACCCCTTATATGAAAAAATACTGTGCCCATTAGTTTGTTGTGCCTCTGTCCAGCAGTGACACAGAGATGATTCCTGGGGTAAACCTACGATCTCCCATCCACAGGTCTAGATTTCTCTTGAACAGAGTCAGCGAGGTGCTCTGCCTCACATGGACCGGGATTTTATTCCACAGCATAGGGAGTCTCTGAGTGATAAATTTATCCCTCCAGCACGTCCTATTTATATCCGTGCTAAGGTTTAAGTCGCTTGCTCTAGTGGTTTTGGTGGATTTGGATTTTTGAGGTGGAGCATGTCCATTAATTCGGGTTGGACATGGCCTTGTATGTCAGGCACATGTCACCTCTGAGCAGGCGGTATGCGACTGAATAGAGCTGGAGTTTCTTCAATCTGGCAGCATATGACAGATTTTGGAGTCCTTTATCCTTTTGGTGAGGAACTTTGGGGTCTCTCCAATTGCTGCAGATGTCGGGTGAGATACATCCCGAATGGGGCATTGTACTCGATCATTGGTCTGATAAGTGAAGAGTACAGGGAACAATGACCTCACTAGATCTGGATGTGAATCCCTTCATGATCAGGTGGGCAATGTAGAAGGTCTTTCTAACCACTTTAGCAATGTGAGTGTCAAAGAAAGGCCACTGTCAACCTGGGTCCCCAGGTCCCTGATAACCTCTTCTGTGCTTAGTGGATTGCCACCTATATGGTAGCTTGGGGTTACCTTGTTTTCCCGAGGGTATGACTATACATTTTTGGCGTTTAACTTCAGGCCATGGCTCTGGCACCAGCTATCTGTTTCCATGAGTCCCTTCTGAAGGATATCCGTGTCGATGCACTTTCCACTATGGCCCAGTTTGCAGTCTGCAAACTTTGTCAGCCAAAGTCCTCCCATGTTGGCCTGTACTTCTGAGAAGTAGATGCCAAACAATAGGGGGCCAAGGACCGAGCCCTGTGGGACACCACTTGTGACCGGCTTGGAGTCTGACACAGCGCCAGCAACTCTAACCCTGTGGGTTCTGTCCTTAAGCCAGTTTGCAACCCATCTTGTGACATATGGGTTTACATTTAAGCTGGTAAGTTTTTCTACAATACCCGAGTGGGGTATTGTGTCGAAAGCCTTTGCAAGGTCAAGGTAGGCTGTATGGACTGCCTTTCCCTCATCAATGGCCTTGGTGACTGTTTCGAAGAGCAGTATCCTTAGTTGTGTATGTTGTGTGCATGCGTATCGACTCTGCCTATCCAATGGTCACTACAGTGTAGCCATATTTGTTTGAGATGGTCTGTGTATTGCATGTGTTTGAGGCAGCTAATCACATTACTGAGATATGGGTAGTCTCACAGCAAACATGCACAGCATGCATTATGCGTAGGTGTGTTACATGTGTACATGGCCTACATCTTAACTATGACATGCGCTTTTTATTTTCAATAATAAATGTAGAACACACTCACCAGCATGTGTCCACTGCCTTGCTGTCACACCTGAGGGACCTACATAGATATGAGACAGTTTGGCATTGCCGACAACTGTGGCATTGCTACTGTGGGTTTGCAATCTTACAGTAGTACAACGGTTTACATTCACAGGCCTTCAGATTATGTTCCAAATTATCAGTATTGCACAACAGGCTCCACATCTTCTAACTACACAGTACACATCTCACATATGCATAATCTACCAATAGACGTAACAGTAGTCTACAGGTATGCCATGTTACCCGCACACTCCATGTGTTCTTGCTGGGTGGCCCAAACCTCCATCAAGGTAAATGTCTGCTGTTGTTGTTGTTGGGCAGGTGCCACCAGGCTTAGGAGCAGCTCCTCCACTCTGGTGAAAGGGGGGGGTGGATGTTAACCCCACCACCTGTTGCAAGCTGTTGTCTACGGACATCAGAAACACGCTGCTGGACATATCTAAGTAAATCACTGCAGTGAGGGCGTACCTGCTCATATGTCCAGTTATGCATGCCTATGTCATTTACCCTCTGGACAACATCTTGCCACAGTGCAGTACGCTCATGCTGGTCTTGGCTGGTTTTCGAGAATAGTAGGCTGTAGTGCTGAATGAGACCGCTGGTAATAATGTCATCCTCAGCACTACTGTAGCTGGGATTACGATGGTGACCCATGATCCCTGGAAGACAAAGAAAAAATATGTCTGAGCAAGTCATATGGCACACTTAACATTATACAGTACAGATATCACTGAACTGCCATATATAGCAACCTATTAGTTGACTGAGATTAAACACTTTCAATACCACTTATCAGTGCTCACCCAACTGCTTGAAAGTGCCTGGCATGCTCTATATAATAAACCATGTTCTGCACAGCAACAAAATAAAATCACTATATAAGACTATACAACAGTACATGGCACACTGTATGCAACACAATGCACCACCTAGCCACAGAAGGTATAGATCAAGTGAATGCATAAAGAAATATGTCATCCATCGAAATGTTTGTAAAGTCCAGTTACAGTATTACCATTATACCACACAACTTGTTGATGGCAAACCCGTGGCCAAAATATGTGCACAATTGTGGATATAGGTGGCATACTGCTTTAGTATACTATAAATGATGCTAGATATGCAGTTATATCTTGTAACACCCATATGACAGAGGACATGTTACAGGCATACCCACACACACATCAGACATAATTACAAGACACAAAGGTATGGCAACCCAGATAAGCTTTACGTGTGTACCATACAGTACTGTGTGTCAGTACTTACAAAACCTTAAGCCTGAGGAATGTAATCTGTGAGGACTACAGGGACCACACAAAACAGTGGTTCCAAGCAATGTGGACATATACCATACTTTGCTGTTTAGGCCTACAGCTTCAAGTAGTACTACAGTTCATACAGGATTTGGATTCAACATCAGTAACAATAAATAAGCATACATGTAGTGCTTTAGCCTCCAATGGCACACCCCAGTTAACACCAAGGGACTACATCAGACTGTATGCCATAGTGCTTTATCTGCCTAGCAACAGCATACACAGCTTTTACTGGGATAAAAGCAAGGACACATAATACCATGACAGAAACAGTTTCCCACTAAGCTATTCCACAAATACACATCTTTGACACATTCACCAACACATTGACCATCACACTCAGTCAACTTTACATAGAATCTATTGCAACAAGTAGATGTGGGTGTGTATGACTATATATGACTCTCTCTATATACATACATATATATATATATATATATATATATATATATATATATATATATATATACATATATATATATATATACACATCCATTGGTGTACATATACATATAGGCACATATACAGTCCACCTTTCATGGTGGGAATATCAATTATACAAAGGATGTAAGGTATACAGTAATGTAATAATATCGCACAGTCTTGTGAGAAATACATTGAAAGTGTTCTCAGCCCCGGTAGCTTTAGCAGGGCTCACTGGCTGCAACATTGCAAACTGAACAAAACACACACAGTGTTTAACCACCACATGTCATATACTAGCACTGTATGCTGTCTTGTTTGTCACACACTAAAACCTACATACAAATATGCACATAACAACCTTCACCAACATATATATGTCCACCCTTCACAAACAGTTGCATTATGTTCCTTGCTCTATGCACATATACAGATGTTAATATATATGACACATATATATATCTCCGTATGTGTGTGCCATACACACACAAGGTCCACACTGTTGTAAGTCCCTGGACCTCACAGCTGAACTGTTGGGCCTTGCTGCAACATGAACAGGTGTCACATGTGAACAAACAGTAACATTAGCGGGGGTATATATAGCTACAAATGCTAGATTAGTATACTAGCCTGGTACAGCAGTTGCCAATGCTAAGCTAAACTTTAATATGACTATCATGCATGTGTTACTATGTCACAACCATGTTTATATAAATGTTTGTGCTAATCCCCCAAGCAGCCATTGTCCAAACTACTGTACAGAACACAGATAACATGGATCAGATGTTTGACATTTAATGCTGAGCTACATATTTCACAGTTATGTCCCACTGCACACAGCTACACACTGAATTGTCCATGGCAGTAGTTAAGCAGGACATCTGTGCATAGATACGTACTGCTGCCACATATGAATGGTTTACATTATGTAGAGTACTCTTCAAAAACCTCTACTACATGCCAGTAAATACATATGTGTTACATACCTTTCCTTTGTATGAGTTGGTATTATTTATTTTCCATTTTCGTTTTGCTTTTCATTGTCTCTCTCTCTCTCTCTCTCTCTCTCTCTCTCAGTCTCTGCAATAGAGTGACTGAGTTTGTGGGCAGCAATTACAGCCTGCTTTTATAGGTATTTGCACATGTGCATGTGATGGCCTCTCCACCAATTGGTGGCCACCATTTGCTAATTGCATGCAGCCTGCTGTGTGGTAATTGCAGTAATCACTGTCATAGCAACCCGATGCTATAAATTGCTAACTCAGGTAGGCATAGCCCTTTCAGCTTTCCAAAAAGGGGATCATGCTTGTTTGCTGTGGACATCGTTGTTTAAGTCAGAAGGTTGGTATAGTTCTTATATCTAAAGCCAGGGATGTAGCCAGTGATTTGAATGTTGTACTCAGACCTGAATGTTGCTGCTTCCAGTACACACTTGTCAGTGTAGAATTGTACTCACCCCTCCAAATGCTAACACAAGATACATGGTAGTATGTACTTTATTTTCTAATTATACAATTAACTGCCATACAAAAGTAGTTATTTGGCACATGAACTGTTTGTGAACTGCTATACTGTGAATATTAATTTACTCACTTCTGAACAGTTTGTGCTTTTTTAGTGTTGACATTAGCACAGGCTGCTCAAGAAAACTGGACAAATTTCAGTATTGAGTATGCCTACCTACATCCTTGGTAGACCCTGAACACACATGTATATTGTGCATTTGGGTAGGGGTGCAGATGTACAGAGATCATCATGTATTATTGTGTAAATTTTATCTTGCTGGACTTAAAGGGTTGCTGTGTACCTGTTAGTTTATCAAGGCAAGTAGTCTGTCTGCGTAGCTCCCAACTGTGGACCTATCCAGATGGTAGCCAGAGGTTAGCCTGTTATTCTTTGTCTGTGCACCACACCGGTCTTTTCAGCACTGGAACAATGGCATTGTCACAGTTGGTTGCTACCATTACATGGCTACATCCCTTGGTATTTCAGTGTTGTACTCCTACATAAGGGTATGCTTCTGGAACTCCTTCCAAAGCTATTTTCACAGTGTGTAACAGCAGAAAAGCTGATATGCCTGTGTGTTTCTGCCTCTACCAGGCCTCTCAAACACTCAGGTACATATTTGAACAGACTCAGGGAAAAGTAGGTAAAATTGAGGTACACCTTTAAAATATTAGAGACATTAAGTTGAGACTTTGAGAGAACCAGAGCATATGGATTAATACACCTTTTCTGAAGTACAAGCAGTGTCAAACTCTTACTTATTGTCATTATTCATTAAGTGTAATTCCCCACCTTTCTGCCTAAGGTCAGTACTTTGCAGAGGGATTCAGAGGGACACAGCTAAAATTTGTTTCAAAATCAGGGACATGCCTGAAAATTAGTCACAGTTGGGAAGTATGGCCTCTGCCCTAATCAGATATGCCAGTGTTTGTCCTGCTATGATACTGTGTGGTGGTTGTAAAGTGCTGCTGTAACATAATTTCCTACTAGAATGGCTGGTTCTTTTTTTACAGTCATGTAATGCAATTCCACAACAACTGCTGGTAAAGATCCAGAGAACAAGATTTGTGTTATAGCATTCCTATTTTTCCTTTACATTCACTCATTCTGATGCATGATATATTTATTTCAGCACCAACTTGGTGTATGTCTACTGTGACTTAGTGGTACTTCATGCAGTCTAGTGTGTATAAGGTCCAGGGTTCGAGACTGACAGAGGTGTTTTATTTTGCTGCTGAGCAGAACAAGAGCCCTGACTTACAGAGTGACTAAGGCACTTTTAAGCAGTTGTAAGCGGGTTTGCACGGATTTGCGCGATGCTTAGCAATGCATAGCTAAGCGCACACAAGAGCACACTAGCGCAAACCCGCTAACTACTGCTTAATAGTGCTTACTCCCACTAACCTCCGCACTCATTTCTTTGAAAGAAAAGAAAATGGGGAGATAGGAAAGTGGTGAAAAAGGGGCACAAAGAGGGAAAGACAGTAGGGAAAACAGCTTGGGATGTGCAGGATGGGTGTAGGGAAGGTCCATAGCTGCCCATTTCTTTAACAGCAACAGCTATGCATATGCAATAAATTTGGAGGGAAATATGAAACCTTCAACCCCTGTGAGAGGGGTGAGGACAACAAAGTATGTTGTACTGCCAATTAAATATCAGTTTATATGTCCAGCGGACATATGCGCAAAATGGGCAGCTATGTATGGGGCGTAATTTTTTTTTGGGAGCAGATTGCCCTTTTTTCTTTTTTTTTGAGGTGAGACTGGAATGTGGGGTAGGGAAAGTAGGTATATTTGGGGAGGTAGGTTGGGGAGGTAAACAGACAAGACAAACAAGATGCATACAGGGGTGGAATATGACACATGTGGTGGGTGAACACCATTGACGGGGAAGGATGTTTGGAAATCGCAAGCCCATGAGCCCACAGATGGCAACAGTAGAACTGAGATCCCCACCCATGGCCAGTCACCACTGCACTTTCACAGCCCAGAGGGTGGCTGTGCTGGGGTCTGCATAGGAGGGGCAGGATCACCCGTGAGTTGCGCCACTCATGCCTCAAGCTGGCCTAGAGGATCAGTGACAGAACGCTCGATTTCCCTACGCACCACAGCCTGGACCATTTGGAGGGTGATAGGTAGCCCTCCTCTACCCACACTTGCATGGGGGGTGACAAGCTCCATCCCCTGCATCGCTTCCACTCAAAGGTGGCACAGGGCCAACGGAGGAGGAGGTCCCAGGCTGGGCACTAGACCTGCTGGTGCTAGGTGCCATCGCCAGCTGAGGTGGGATAGGTGGGTCCGCTGGGACCGGCCTTCCCACACATTCTATGTTTAGGAGGATTTCATGAAAATATGGGTTAGTAACAGTCAACAGCATTCCCAGTCAGTTATAACAGCATGCAGAAGTATTCCCATTAACCCAACACACCAGAGTTCCAACAGTTGGACAGCAAGCATGACACATGCATATATGGAACAACAGTGGACATTACAACAGCATGCAGGTTTAATTGATGGCAACAGGCCACCGATATTGTCGTATTTGAACAGGGCACACGCATCAAAATAAATGCAGATATTTATAAACCAATATGACATATGTCCCAACAAATGTTTTGAGATTAGACATACCCATTGAGGTGTGGAATTGCATTTTTTATGCACATACAGTAGGGTGGAAAATGATAGCTCCATTAACAACTTATATACCCTTATAGTTTATACTACATTCTTATTAACTGCAATTATATGTCCCCTGCATGTATGATTGCACTACCCAATTGTCCTTAAATCGTGAAATGGGTTTTGCTAGGTCTTTATATATATGGGCTGTATCTGACATACAAACTGTCTGAGATGCAGATGTTACTGCTACATATTTTGTGAGTTGCTCAGACACACTACTGCTGAGATGGTACACTGACAACTCTACTTTCCTATACTTATCTAGATATGTTTAGGTGAAATTATCAGTTATATGTTAATAGCTCCCTACATTTCTGCCAGCACAATGACATTTCTGGGGAACACAATATCAAGCTGCTCATGTGCCAGATTAACCTGCACATGCTGGGCATGAACCAACAGTTGAGGACTGTAAATATGCATAAAAGCTACTGGCACTCCCTTCATCCACTTTATATGGGCCTACCCAACTGTGTGTTAACAGCGCTTAATACAACAGTACTATTTCTATAATGCAAGAGTACAACAACATATCAAAGAAAATGACACAGACACACTCCAGGAATTACACCTTCATTAAAGACTTAAAACACTTTTCTAGAGGCTCTCTCTCATTTATTTTATATAACAGTACATGCAGAATAATTATTAGATAATTATTATACCTTTATTTATTGTGTTAAAACACTTTTTTCAGGCTCTCCTATTTATTTTACATAACAGTAAAAGCAGAATAATTACTAACCTGCCTGGTGGTGCATCCTTAGCAGCCTATCTGCATAGGCTTGCTGATTCGCAGCACGGACACCTGCAGCTGTGAAGTAAATTAAGTGATATTGAGACATACCTATCCATAGTATACACTAGAATAGCAATTCATACATACTTAATTCCATGGCTACTTACTTAGTAGTGGGGCATTTTCCATGTCACGGGCCTCCTGGATCCACTGGTCCAGTTGATCCGCCTTGCATCTCTTCAGGTCTGTGTGGTGGTGTCTGACCTGCTCACCAGTCCGAGGGACACCTGTGGCACTGGTGAGTTCATGAGCTAGACGGTCCCAGGCTTCTGCTTTGTATTGGGTGCCCTGGTACTGACCCCATAGGAGTCTATCCTCATGATTATGGACAAGGAGCCAAACCATTACTTTTGACTCCTCAATGCCCCAACGTTGCGCTTGAAAAAAAGAGCTCTCTCCAGCACCAGCCATTGCTGCCTGCAGATGGGAGCTACAACCAGTTATGGCAAATATTCCCACCTATGGAGCTTAAATATGCATCATTTCCCACACTTATTTGGGATTGGCCAGTTTTGAAAAAACTCAGCTGAAGGTACACCTGCTTTGCAATGGGTAAACTTCCATTGATATGTATGTATGTGTTGAAAGTGCATGCTTATGAAAAGCTGTCATGGCTTAGTGGTTCAGTACTGTGATCATGATGCACAGTATCCTTGGGTTCGAGGCCTGTCATTGCTTTTTATTTTACTACTGGCCAGACCGGCTAGGAGGTGTGGCTGTGTTTTACCAACTTTGCTCAACTTTGCCCGACGTTGCTCCACGTTGCTCTATGTTGCTCTACGTTGCCCGACGTTGCTCTACGTTGCCCGATGTTGCCCGACACTGCTCTATGTTCCTCTATGTTGCCCACCATTGCCTGACGTTGTGCTGGTTAGCACGGTGAGCAGCTACACACAAAAATCTTCTGTTTGTGCTCTTTTGCACGATGCGCAGCAATGCGCAAAGCTATTGTGCTAGTTAAAGCAGTGCTTAGCTATGAGCAATTATATTTAAATATGCTTAATACTGGTAAACTTTGCTTAGCAGTACTTCACATTGCTTAAGATATGTTACTTATGCATCCATCAGTATGCATAACCATTTCACTTTCATATATATATATATATATATATATATATATACACACACACACACACACACACACACACACATATATATATATATATATATATATATATATATATATATAAATTTATTCACTCCTACATAGGCCATTTCAATGCTTTTTACTAAAATTTAAATGATAAATGTCAGAAATTATTTTTATATATAGATTTCCAACAGAAAATAGAAAAGAGAGAGGTGGGACTCGAACCAGGAATGCCTCCTCTTTATGCGAAGGCTCTACCACTATGCTATTGCTGTTTTGCTTAATTTGCATATAAGTTTCTTATTATCCTCTTCGATGGCCAAACTGCTAACTGTAGCTAAGCAATGGGCAAACCCGCTCAAACACTCGCAAATACGGGCAGCTATATCGGGAATAATAAAAAAAAAAAATTTAAGTTATACATTTTATAATTGTACAGGGGTTTAGAATGTGGGGGAGTGTAGTGTTGGGTATGTACACATTTGAGCAGACTCGCTCATATAGTTTGACATTTCCCGATTGAAAGACTTGCAGGGGCATGGATTTTTGGACTGCTCGGCAGTCCGACATGCCCCCTGCACTCGTGTTAGCCTTAGAGTTGAGGCAACGCGCCCTCATTAATATGCATAGCACACTGCCGTCTTACTCTTAGACTGGCGTTTCCATGTAAGACTAATCTAGTCTTACACGGAGGATTAGTGAATCCTGGGGATGGACTATAACAGATTATAGCTGTATTCCTGCCTGTGATGTTTAAATAGTGTGATATTCCCACCATTTGCTGCCATTGGACCATTTTGAAAAGGTGAAGCTCTGCTAAGCAGTGCACAAACCTGCTATGCCAGTTTTAACAATGCTTAAAGGGGAAATTGTTGAGCACTCTTTAACAGTGCGCAAATCCGCTTAGCTAAGGTACGTGCTGCTTATCATTTATGTCTAAGCAATGGTTACACTTGCTTAGCATAGCTGAGCATTGCTAACCATTGCTCACTTTTAATTTTTTAAATATATCAGAATAATGAGTTAATTTATTTGTTTTATATGATTTACTTTACATGACATTCTTCTATGTGCTTTCCTTTCATTGGCAAGGGGTGTGACTATACTGTATGGGACACTTGTATATAGATGGACGGTTTCACATGTTATATGCACTCACATTTACATTTTACACCAGCTACACTGCCCTGTTTGACAAAAAGCAGTTACTACATAATATAGGTGTAAAACAATAATTTTAACACTGCTTTCCCATATAAAAAAACTTGTCTATTTTGGTACTCAAACTGTGAACACCTGCATGTAAAGCCAGGACTATAACCACTACACTATCTTCGCTTAGCATTTTCAGATGTATATTACTATTTATCTCCTATGGGATGTTTAAGCAATGCTAAGCGGAGTGCCTTAACATACATACCTGCTTAGCTATGCTTAAACGTTCATTAGGATGCAAATAAAAATATTTATTATATTACTGTCTATCCTTTGGAAATTCATGCTAATGCATGACCTGTTTTCTATCAACTTTCTAAGTTTGTGAGGGCAATATGTAAGGTGTGTCCCTTTTCAGGGCTTTATCCCCATTATTTGTGACTTTCTACACATTTTCTGCTTTAGCAGGTTGTGCGGTATCAAATGGCACTTTTACAATGCAGGGGGTGTGTCACAGAGCCTGTCACACACCCCCTGCATTGCTTTCCTGCTGCCATTTGTATTTCAGTGTCCACAGACACTGAAATGGTCATTTATTTCATTTCACTGTCCACAGATACTGAAATACTCTCATAATATTAGAGAAATGTTCTGCATTTTATGAGTGTGGGGGGGTGTTCAATGTCTGTGCACTACTTGAACACACCCCCTACACTCGTTCACAGTTTGTTTCAGTGTAGCTTAAGCAGCAGCGTGGCTTAATGAATATGCAAGGCACGCTGCTGTGGCTACATTGACATGAACCACTCCATGCAGGAATAGCACTATTCCTGCACAGAGTTTATTGAATCCCGGGGCTTATCTATATAGCTTTGTCTCTAGCCTTTGTGCAGCTACATATATATATATATATATATATATCTATATATCTATATATATATATATATATATATATATACACACACACACACACACACACACACATACACACACACACACACACACACACACACACACACACACACACACACACACACACACACACACACACACACACACACGTGTGTGTGTGTCTGTGTGTGTGTGTGTGTGTGTGTGTGTGTGTGTGTGTGTGTGTGTGTGTGTGTGTGTGTGTATCAGCTTATAGTTGGTTGCACCACCAGCTTTCAGTGCCATCCTAGCTCTGCATAATCTTATTGGAGTTAAATACCATCTGTGGGAAATTTGCATATGTGATTCCCACACACAAGTCCATTTCCTATTATCATAAGCTTGTTTTTATACTTCCAGCCACCTTCTGTTTGTGAGGACAGTCATGTCTCCTCTCCCACATATACCTTTTGCAGTTCTATTCTTGTTGCATTCACCATTCTTTTCCATTGCTCCCTTCCTTTTCCCAAATCTAGCACATTTGCCAAAGGGTGCTGTTTTCTTCAGGGCTTTTAAATCCTCATCTCATATGATTCTCTGAAAATGTAGCTAAGTCGATGATTATAGGAGACACACATTCACTATTGAGATTCCAAAATTCCCCGAGTCCTTTAATGATACAGCCTTGTGATTAATGTCACAAACTGATTACATCTTTTTCCCTCCATCTTGACAATTTAATTATACTTTTCTGTCTCCATAGATTAATATTGTGATTCCCCGTCCCCAATTCTTTGAGTACTTTCCTGTCATTATAGATTATACTTCTGTTATCCCACTGCATGCATCCAGCCTTATAACCAGTACTCCTGCTCAATCCATACACACCGGTGCTTCCTTGGGACGATCCTCTCATCTAAGCTTTATCATATTCCTTCTCTTTCCTCCAGTTCTCTTATCCAGAATACATTTAGAGCTAGTTACAAACTCTGTCAGTATGTAAAGGTTACTTCCCCCATAAAAATATGCAATTTTGTACTATGGGCTTGCTGTATTTTACTGAATTGGCTGTTTTGTTAAATGTTTTCATGGAACATAGTTCTAAGGATTGTATCCTGTCAAAGGTCTTTAAGCACATTTCATATTTCCTTTGATAGAATAGGCATAGAAATAACCCTTCTAGTTTATCCTTCCAAATATATTTGTGCATATTAGTACTTAAGAAATACTAAAGAACAACATGTCTTGTCAAACAGCCAGTTTTCTGCTTTATCAGCTAGCAGAATCTTAAAGTGCTTCAGCTCAGCTGGTTCTTTGCTGGACCTTAGGAATCTAAAAAAATGTGAGTCTCTGAAATGTTATGTAATCCCTTTTTTCCAGTGAAACTGCCCTATGAAAAGTGATGACTGGGGAATAATAAGGAACTACAATATGAAGGAGGTTCAATAACCACCTGTGTTGTAAGGAAGTGCAATATGAAAGGTTTAAGAACCACCTCTGCAGTATGTCAGAAACTTCATTTATACTTACAAAGGTTTAGAAGACCAAGATGATGTTTTCATATTAGCCTTCTGAAAACATCTGAAAGACCATCATAACCAATCATCATCATCATCATTGTCATCATACAGTGAAATCCAGAATTACCACTGCGATCTCTGTGATGTAGTTATAGTGTCACTGTAAAAATGAAGAGATTATTAAAGATGGTTTACTATCCATTATTAAGTTTTAAGGGAAACCACTGATTTTTCAAATGAAGTTGTGATATTTAAAATGTGTTTGGGAATGTTTGTATTTCTATACTGTTACAAAGTTGATTGCATCACTATTATTTACAATAGTAATCAGACTTTTATGTTTTTGATTATTCTAACTTCTTCCTTTTAGTATTGCTTTTACTTTATTTGTCTGTATGGGTTTCTATGGTTCTCCTTTTTTTAAAAAATTCTATGGGTCATTACAAGTAGAATCATGCAAAATATGGAATTAAAATAATTATCAAAAACTGTACATTTAGTACAATTAAAACAAATATGAAAGTTGAAACCATGTGAAATAAAAGAAATAATCGACAAGGCCATATATACATAATGAAGCTATGCATATATGACATGCATGATATAAAATCACACCATGTAATACAATGTAGGCTCATAAAATAAGATCATATGAATTACAAGGCAAGTTAAGCTGGGAGATAATTTACATGTTGCAGACACCCAGCCTTATGATGTACATTCCTCTTCTAGAAGGGCAAAGCAGGTCAGGTCAGGGGTGAATGTGCAGATGCTGTTGCTACAAAATGTTAGTTTCTAGGCTCCATTTGAAGACTGCTGGGTTTATACCCTAGTCTCTGGACTCAAGTCACTTGGTGAAATGAAATGAAGACTTTTAGGGTTCTGTTGTCACAACAACATGTTCCCCTCAGAAATCTGAGAAACAAATTAGTTTTTATAATGCCACGTATATGCTTAAATACGTTTTGCTGATAATGTCAATGAAATTCCTGTAAATTATTTTAAGTGTTGTTTCATATATTGCTACTATTCTGGATTATTTATTACAATGACAAATAGCTAAATGAATGACTTCTGAATATGAATTTACAGAGAAGAGAGTTTATGTCCTTGTGGCTTCTGGCTCTGTTGATATACATTAGGGTGATTAAATATATATATTTTTTTAATTTGCAAAGGAAAAAATGGCAAAGTTCCCAGATAAGCAGTTGTAATGCAGGTCAGTTTGCCATTTTTTTCACTGCTCTAGCATCATTGGTTAGGTGTTAAAATACATTTGGGGGAAGCAGTAGCTGTTATAAAAATATGATACTATATAATTGCTGTGATTAATTAATTATAAAATCATGTACTGCATTTTAGGATTTATGTAAAGGCCCTATGAAAGAATCAGTGTTAATTCATTGCCTAAGTAATTCAGTCAGTATCCTTTTCTGTAAACCTTCCATAACATAAGCATTAAGAGTTTTCTCTTCTATCTGTCTTTCTCTGACAGCTCAGCAGGATAGGGCAACAGGTCAAACTTAAAAACAGAAAATGTTAGTAGAGGATTTTCAGATGATTTTCTGATGTTCTGTTGAGATGTTGAGGGCATATTTGCCAAAAGGCTAATGATGCAGGCAGGTCTATCGTTCCCACAGGGAAATAAAGGGTAGCCTTTCTCATAGGTAGCAGAATCTGAAAGTATATCAACTTAGTGGTTCCCTGCTAGAACTTAAGAATCCGACAGAACAAAACACCAAAAACATGAGTTTCTGAAATGTTATGTAATCCCTCTTTTCCATTTAGACTGCATAGTAGAAGGTGATGCCTGGGTAGCAGTGAGGAACAAAACATTTCACTGTGTTGAGTATATTAAACTAAATAATTTGGATCTAGAGACTGGAGATTGAATTCATCAGTTATGTAATATTGTATGACAGTTAACAGGTCACTGTACAGCTACATAGTTATTGCAAATCTGGTGCTTCTGAAGTTCTAGTGTATGTTGAAAATAGCATACCTTCCTGTCTCTGTACATTGTATGATTTGTCAAGAGTTACTTTATTCAAAGATTTTGTTCCTTTCCTTAACTGGCAGCACTTTTATATGGCTGTCCAACGATTTAACTGTATACAGCATTGTCTTCTTTGCTTGTTCTTTTTATTTATTTATTGATATATTTTTTTCTAACTTGGCAATGGTTAAAATGGCCCCATGTGGTTCAATCTGCTTACTTCACATGCTACTCAAAATAAATAAATACATACATATATAAATGAATAAAAGTATTTAAATATTTAGATGTTTAAGTCACTGAGCTGCTAATAGGATTTATTATACAGTTCTGAACTAGACTTCTTCAATATGTATTTGTGCAATGCTTGACTTCTAGCAGTCATTTATCCAGGCTTTGTTTCCAGGTCACTCCGAGACATTACACTTGGGCTTTACCAGCTTAATTGGTTAACACACAAAGAAAGAAATCTATTTCAATAATGCCTGTCATACTACAAATCAAATTCTAATATCATATAGCGAATGCATCTGTAAGGTCCCATCATTTATTAAGATAGACAAATTGCTGTAACAATCTTGTCCAAATAATGGACCATGACTAGGATCCACAAAGATATCCTGGCTGGATAGCATATACTTGAATGCAAAGGTCACTAAACTGTGCAAATGTGTTGTCTGTCTCTTAAAGTTTCCGCTTTATATATTTAGGGGCTAATACGATTCAGTCCTGACTTCTACTTTCTGTGTAGAAAACGTCATATCTATAGGTCTTAGTAAGGGCTGTACGCAAACAAATGTACTGTCAAATGGGACTAGAAGGACATGGAGGTGCTGCTTATGAACAAGTTTTCATGCAACAGTTGCCAAACAAATGAGCAACTTGTCCTCCATATTCAGTGGATAACAGGTCCTTCTTTGATTACCTATAAAATGAGATAGTATGGTTATATGCTTCTATGGGCTCTTGTTCGCTGTTCCTAGAATTAATCAAAAATGTATACATGCATGCAGTACAGTAGAATGTGTGTCATTCTCTTTGGCTAATTGTTGGAGTTTATAGCAGTGGCAGAAATAGCAGTGCAATTAGCATAAATTAAAAGTTAAACTTCGTATACACACACACACACACACACACACACACACACACACACACACACACACACACACACACACACACACACACACACACACACACACACACACACACACACACACACACACACACACACACATTTGAAAGTGGATCTTTATTTCCCTAATATATTATGGAATTTAAGAAGTTATCTATTTTATTTTACTGCATTTCAAGTCAACTGTAGAAATAGTAATATTCACGTGTATTACACTTGAAACTTCATTCATTCATGAAAATAAAATATTTTAGAAATAGTCACCAACTTAACTGTCTAAATATTTCATTTTATGTATTTATTTATTCATTCATTCATTCATTCATTCATTCATTTTGAGCAGCATGTGAAGAAGGCAGGTTGGGCCACATGGGTCCCTTTTTAGCTGTGATCTAGCTACAAAGAAAAGAAAAGAAAAGAAAAAACAAAGAAGTCAGTAATGATGTTAATGAATTGATTTGTTGTGATCATCTCTGAATTGCATCTGTAACACAGTGCATTATCAGCCATAACCCCATGCTACAATGTTTATGTCTAGCCATTTCTCAATGGGACATCATGAACATATGGTCTGAACTCATACATGGTCACTGTGTAGTCTATCCCTACTACTGCCAGCTTCCATTGGGTTACTGACCATTTGCATCATGATACTGCTAATGGACATCATGCTACCCTGCTGCCTGTCAATGTGAGTGACACAACGTCCAGTACATGCAACTGTGCATACCAGACTACCATTTTTCTCAAGGATTAGACTTAGAGGCTGGACTTGTCCTCATTAAACCTTGAGCCTGGCAGGGTTCCAGTAAGATGCAGAAGGAAGCGTAAGAGCATCCATCATCTGCTGTACAGGGACCATTAAAATGCCTCTGGGGGAAATATGACAACCCCTTTTATGAATATGATACCTGGTGCTAGCTTACCAGGGTGCTGAGTGATGCCACTAGTATCACTTATATTGGTGAATGGTGCAGGCACAAATGATGCCCCAGACAGATGTTCTCTGCACGTTGGAAGAAGAGGTTAAGGAGAACAAGCCACCTTATTATTGTAAACATTATGTTCTAGATTTTTCACTGTGCATCAGGCCTAGTAGTTGTATCTGTAATTGCCTTCCGTTGTCAGTTTTATGCTGTGCTGATTATTGTTTGATTTACATTTTGAAGTGACCCAAGAGATACAGGAAAATGGGATGGCCTACCAGAGAAGATGAGACAGGATCTGTAGGCTTTGGGGTAAGTGTACTGCACTACTGGCTGTAATGTACTATTTTAATAAAGTATAACATGCATTACTAACCTGCTGTATTTGCATCTCATTTTATTCATTTTTTATTTTTTTTGTTTTGTTTTTCTCATAGGTTTAAAGGTAAGTAGTATGGTAGCTGCCCTTTGGGGCCATTTTAAGCCTAGTCAGTTTCTCTTTTTGTGCTCAAATTTACCTATCCATTTGGTTAAAGATTAGCCTTTTCCATTCACTGGTTGATAATTATGTATTACTCTTAAGGAGCATAAATGGGATCATACAACAGATAATTTGAGGGGAGCCATGAATGGGATAAAGCATTTAGGAGCTGCCCATTACAGGGGCAGTTCTGGGATAAATTTTATGTTTGCCATCCATCGATCTAAGTTGCTCTTGAAAATGGACAGGGATGAACTTTGTTTTATGTGGATGGGGGTCTGCTCTACAGCAGCGGTATCCTCTGCAAGATATACTTGTCCCTCCAAACTGTTCTGTTGATATTGCAAGAGAGGTTTAGATTCCCAGACTGGGTATTTCTGATGCCATCTGACTTGCTGATATGTAGTAAATCCATCAGTACTTGGTGAAATGTAGTAAATCTATCAGTAATGGGCCAGATGATGCCCTGTATGGAAGCCACAAGTAAACTCTTAGCGGTCTGTAGGATAACAAGTATAGTGACTGGGCTAATTTTTTTTCCTACAGGATCAGCCATGGTGCACACAATGGTGCAGTGGCAGTCAGGCAATCTGTACTAGCCAACATACCTACTGTTGGGTCACCAGTAGTCCCCATGCCTGCCTCACTGCAGGGTGATGAAGGGTGCCCTATGGAAGATAACCTAGAGAGTTCACTGGTAGCCTCTTCACGGCCACTTCTTGGTGGGGGGGGGGGTGAAAGCTTCTTCTTTGACATTGGTGCTGATGGGTCCTCCTTGGTCACCTGGCCAGAAGTGTGGTGGACTGAGATGAAATGGTGGCTAGATGCTCACATTGGCTACCTGGAGCATCATATTGTGCAGCTGATAGAACTGGATGGCCTGCTGCCCACCTACGATGACAACCACAGAGGTGAATGACTTTGGGTACATTACCCTCTGCATCAGTCTAGTAGGTCTTCTTCACCCCTCAATATACCCTACCATTGTGTTGTGTTACTTCCCATCCCATGTCTGTAGTACAGATCTCCACATCACCCATTATCCACCTCTCCATTGTTGCTCCTATTTATGTGTCAGTATCTCTCCTGTCAGTTTTTGCCTGAGTGCTATGCATCTTTGTTTGTTTGTCTTCCTCTGCTACTTACTCTTAATCTCCATCCTACTTGCACTTTTCCCTTGTTGACTTCCCCCTCTACATCATCATGAAGCCCATTTTTCCCATTTTCTACATTTGGTCAGGGTGTCACATCAACTGTCACCATCTCTCTCTCTCTCTTTCTCTTTCCCTTGGATCAGTGCAACACTCCTACCTTCTTTGACAGTCATGCTGGATGACAGGTCTTCGTTCACACAATCTATCCATCTCTTTGCCAGATGTCCTCATTTCCTCATGCCCTCTTTCTAGTTGTCCCAAGTGTTCTTGACCAGATTGCTTTATGCTTCACTGCACATATAATCAAACCATCATAATTTGTTTTCTTTGACCTTCTCTGCAATTGGATCAACTTTGGCTTCTGCTCTTATGTTCTCATTTCTTTGTCAGCCCACAGTGTGCATCCTATCATCCAACTCAGGTATTTGACTTCCATTAGCTCAAGCTTACTCAACTTATTGCCTTCACTGTCCAGGCTTCTGTACCATGCAGTAGTACTAGTTGGACCACTGTTTTGTACACCTTACTTTTAAGCTTCTTTAGTATTCTTCAGTCATGCACTACTCATTATGCTCTGTGTCATTTGGCTGCAGCCCCTCTGATTCTAGGTTTGACTTCTTCATTCAGACTTCCCCTTTCCTTGACCACCTCTACCAAATGCTTGAAACTGTTACTTATTGCACTATTTCCCTTCTACCTAAATTTTCAGCTTCTTCTGATTTCTCCCGTTTGCTACCATTACAACAGCCTAATCTGCATCAAACAACCTCATTGTGGGAAACAGCCATTTCCAACATCACAGCAAACACCAGCTCACATGGTGAAACCCATCCTGTGAGGACTCGGCCATATTAGACTATATCCCGGTCAAGTCTCACTTCTGATCATTGCTCGAGGATAGCCATGCTATGCAAAGACCTGACTGAGGCTCTGATCATTACTTCATCTATGCTGTGGTGCAGCTTCGCCTACAACATGCAAACCATGAGTCACCTCCACCAGCCAGGCTGGACTGGAAGCAACTGATGGCCCCCACTAGCAAACAGGAATTCTAGATTGCACTGTCAAACTGGTTCACAGCATTGGCACAAATGGAGGACGTGGATGAGGCAAAAAAGCAGATATCAGACTCCATCATGGAATGCACCAAATCACTATGTCCACCAATCTGCTGCCAAATGCAGCCATGGATATCTGATGAGTGCCTGGATCTCATAGCCCAATGGAAGCCTGTGAAGCTGGTCAACTATGAGCAATACCAGCAGCACAATCAATAAGTTTGCAAAAGGCTGAAAGCAGAAAGGAAAGTGTATTGGAGCAAGGTGGAAGCTGATCTTGAGGAGGCAGCATCCAGACATGAGGACCACACCCTGTACAGCACCCTCAAACAATTGAGTGGGAAGACCAAATCCACCAGTGACAACATCAAAAAACCTGATGGGACATTCCTGCTTTCACCTTGTGAATGCTTGAAATGTTGGAGGGAATTCTTTCAAGAGCTTTTTCAACCATGACCAACCTCATGGACCAATGTTTGATCCACCACCTATCAATGTCCCTGATGCCCTAATGACTGATGCAAAACCAACAGTCAAAGAGGTGAAATCAGCTATCAGAACACTGAGAAATGGCAAGGCAACAGGAGTAGATCAGGTCACTGTATAAGCAATCAAGGCTGGAGGCAATATCCTGCTCCACTGACTCCACGCACTGATCAAGCTGCTGTGGATTATGGAACAGATGCCATCCACATGGAAGAAGGCCATGACTGTACCCATCCACAAGAAGGGGGACAACAGGGAGTGCAAGGACTACCACAGCATCAGCCTGCTCTCCATCATAGGCAAAGTCTTTATGATGATCATACAATCCAGACTGTAGAAACACTTTGGGCAAACCAGCAGGGAAGAACAGGCCAGATTTGGACCAAACAGAAGAGGCTGCGATCAAATCTTCACCATCCGTCAGCTATTGGAGGAAAGAATCCATTGTGAAAAATCTAGAGTTATTGTCTTTATTGATTTCAAGTGTGCATTTGACTGTATCCACTGGCCTACACTGTGGAAGACATTTGAGACTGAGCATATGCCAAAGAAAATCATCAGACTCCTTTAAATATCATACAATTGTTCATCCAGATAGGTGTGCATTCAGAATGAACTGTCTGAAGAACTTACCATCCAGACTGGGGTCCATCAAGGGGATGTGATCTCCACTGCTGTTCAGCATAGTGATGGACGCCATCATGAAGAAAGTATTTGAGGGCAGGAGCAAAGTCCAGTACGATGAAGTCTATTATGTGACTGATGTGATGTTCACCAATGACTATGCCATTTTTTCATAGAGTGAGGCTGAGGCCACAGATATCCTCTATGACATCACCTGCATTGTCCAATTATATGGCCTATGGATAAATGCACACAAGACCAAAGTGATGACAACTGACTGGTCACAAGCCACCATCCATCTCAGGGGAGGTCAGACTAAGCAAATATAAGAATTCAGGTATCTGGGTTCACTGGTCCAGGAGAAGAAGGTGGCATCAACAGCTGAAGTATATTGCAGAATTGGACAAGCCACTGCAGCATTTACCTCACTCAAGTGGTGTCTAATGAAGTGGACAAGCATCTCTATCACCACTAAGATTCACCTTTTCCATGCACTGATCTTGCAAATTCTCCTGTATGGATTGGAAACATGGATCCTGCTGAAGCCAGACCTGAACAAGCTTGAGGTTTTCTAAATGTGATGCCTGCACCAAATCTTAGGAATCTCACTTCATGACCACATTAGAAATGAGAACATCCAGACCTGATATGATCAGTAGCCAACAATCAACAAACAGATCCAGAACAGGAGGCTGTACTGGTTTGGGCACATGTGCAAGATGGACACCCACCACTTGCCATACAGACTATTATGGAGAGAGCACCTCACTAACTGGAGAGTTCGCAAATCTACAGCAAAGAAGATGTGGGCTAAACAGGTTGAAGAGGACCTGAGAAGTCAGTGATTCATCCTAAAGGAGGCCAGAAATATTACCATGGACTGAACAACATGAAAAGGCATCAGGAAGGAAGTCAGAATCCAGCGGCACCCACAGCAGTGTACCAACTATGGGGTTGACCACCTCCACTGGCCACCAGCTAAGGACTAAAGAAGAAGAAGAAGAAGAAAGAATCTCTACTCAGTGTCATCCCATGTGCCTTCTGTTTTGCATTCAATTCCCTTATCATTTTTTGAAGTTATTGTTCAGAGTTTGCAATGCCACATTGTCTGCATACAGCAGCTTTGTTAATTTGTCCCCTCTGACCAGTTTTCTATTTGTAGTCCATCACCAGTATGAACAGCAGTGGGCTCAAAGCTGAACCCTGATGTACACCCACTTCCACTAGTAACCCCTCTGTGAGGCTGAATACTGTTCATACTTGAGTCACTGGGTCCTTGTATATAGTTTATAGCTTGCACTATCAGTCTTTCTGTGACTTTAAACTGTTGAAGGACTGCCAAAATCAGCTTTCTTCAGACCTTGTCATATACTTTCTCCAAGTCTAAGAATGCCTAGCTGGACCCTTTCTCACCACTAGTTTCTTTTCAACTATCTGCTTCACTGCAAGCTTTGGGTCAGTTGTGCTGCATCCTGACATAAATCCAAACTGTGCATCTCCCATGTATTTTCTTCTCTTTGTATTTATCAGTCACCCTCTCTAGAACTTTCCTGCAGTGTGCCAGGAGTTTGATACCTCTATACTGCCCATGGTTATGGATGTCCCCTTTGCTCCAGAATATGGGTACTCTATGCTTATTTTCCAATCATCTAGGATACACCTTTCCCTCTCCATGCTGCTACAAGTACCTTCTGCATTGATTTGGACCCTACCTCACTCAACATCTCGATCATATCTGCTACAACCTCATCTGAGCCTGCTGCTTTCCCTGACTTAATTTTTCTTAGTGCTGTTCTTTCTTTTTCTTGGTGTGAGCACCTTTTCTTCTCTCATTGTAGGCTTTGTCTGGAGCAGTGCAGCTTCCTGGGGGGGGGGGGGGAGGGGTTCTTTACTTAGAAGCTGCTGAAGTACTCCTTCCATCTGGCTGCAATGTCCTGTGGTCTGGTGAGCATGCTGTTGCTAGCATCCCTTATGAAGGGTGCCTTATGACTGTCTTCTTTATTTTTCTGTCTCTGTCTTGCAACCTGTTAGAATTTCTTTGTGCCATGTGCTGAGTCACTTTCCAGAATCTGGTAGAGTGCCTCTGATGCCTTCCTTTGCTATTGTAACTGCACTCTTAGCCTCTTTGTTAGCCAACCAGTATTCTTTCTTAGCTGGTTCATCATTTTTGCCTCCCACTTTTTCCTGCACTCCTTCTTTCTTTTGATGATTTCCTTGACTTCTGTATTCCACCACCAGTTTTTCTTATATACTTTATTTCCATACCTTGCTTGGACACATGCTGTTTAGAGGTACTGCCAATCTTATTCATCTCCACATATTTCCTTTTCTTCCTGAGGTCCTAGAGCCTGGAGTATTTCCTTGAAAACTTGTGCATTCCCTCCAGTGAACTTCCAGGTCTTTAGCTTAGTCTCTGCTGACCGCAGAGCCTTCTCTAACCACTGCTTGTGACTGATTGTGACAACCTGTGATTTATGCTGTGGGCTGAGTTTTTCACTAGAAATGACTTTGCAATCACTTGTTCTACCCCTCTTCCCTTTCCTTACTAGGAGGAAGTCTACCTTAGTTGCATGTTGGCCATTCTTGTAGATGATCTTGTGACTGTCTCTCTTGCTGAACCATGTACTGGCCACCATTAAGCGATTTGCCAGACATAAATCTAGTACAGCTTTTCCTTCATTATTCCTGTTCCCCCACTAATGTGGACTCAGGCAGTCCTAATATGCTGTTTGTATATAGATGCATGGAATCAGACCTATCCAACAGGACTAAATCATTCTCTGCAAGGAAGAGTAAACCTGTCTGGTGGACATCTGCAATAAATAAACTCTATAACAAAAGGAAAAAAATTGCTGTCCCAAGACCAAGAAGGAGCAGGTGCCCAATTGGAAGCAATGTCTCCTTACCCTGAACAAGCAAATAAGAGCACTAGTGCAATCCTCCAAAGCAAACTCTGAGTTCAAATTGGCAACATCTGCTAGAGACAATTATAAGACAATTATAAGGCCTTCTTCACATATGTCTGCAACCTCAAAGGAAGCACCCAGATCTGTTCGGAACTGGTGGTCAAGGACAACACATATACTAATGCAAACTTGCTGGCTGACAGACTCAATAATATTTTACCCTTCTGTCCCCCCATCCGTAAATCAGGATATCCCCAGTATGTACCCCTTCCCCTTACATCTAGGGAACATGTCATCACTGCTCTCTCAAAGGCAAAAAATACAGCCTCCATGGGACCCGATAACATCCCAGGCTGCATCCTACGTGAACTCAGGCAGGAACTTGCAGCACCATTAGGCACCCTATTCAACCAAAGCCTCAGTACTGGCTTCATCCCAGCTGAGTGGAGGACAGCCACTGTCATCCCTTTACACCAAAGTGGTGTGTCCACCGATCTGGGAAATTATAGACCCATCAGCTGAACTAGCCTGATCTGCAAGGCCATGAAATGGATCATCATGGACCTCATTAATAAGGCATGGGCAACCTCCAAACACTTGAACCCACACATTTTGGCTTCATCAAGGGGAGGTCATGTCTACTAAATTTGGTTGACTTCTTTGAGACAGTCACCAAAGCCATGGATGAGGGGTAGACAGTGCACACTGCCTACCTTGACCTGGCCAAAGCCTTTGACTCTATTCCCCACTCGGGAATAATAGATAAACTCTCTCAACTAGGCATCAATCCATATGTTACCAGATGGGTAGCAAACTGGCTCACTGACAGAACCCATGTAGTCAAAACAGGGTAAGCCACCTCAAGCAGTAGACCCATAACAAGTGGAGTACCCCAGGGTTTGGTCTTGGGGCCTCTTTTATTTGGGATATACTTTTCTGAGGTGTAGGCCAAAACCAGTGGGTTATGGCTAACCAGGTTTGCAGATGACTGCAAGCTGGGTGCTGTCATCAATTCACCTAGTGATGTGGACATCCTCCAAGAGGGTCTCATTCAGACAAATGACTTGTGCCAGAAACATGGCCTCAAGCTGAATACCAAAAAATGCATCATCATCCCCTTTGGGGAGAGTGACATCCCCAGAAATTATCACATTAATAACAACATCCTAAGCACTCAATCTATCGTGAGGGATTTGGGCACCCAGGTTGATAGTAACCTGACTTTTGACCACCATGTTGCTTCGGTTGTACAGAAAGCCTTCTACATGGCCCACCTCATAAGTAAGGGTATCTCATCCAGGGACAAGGAGGTCATAACATCCCTGTATTCTTACCTTATAAGGCCCCTTATTTAGTACAATGCCCTTTTTAGCATGTACCTTGCAAAGCACATGCAGCAGCTGGAGAGACCACAGAGGTTCCTCATCTGGAGAATCCAGGGCTTCAAACATCTACCATACACAGATAGGCTAAAAGCCCTATCCCTTTACTCAGTTTCATACAGACTCCTCAGAGGTGACCTCTGTCTGGCATACAAGGCAATTACGGACTCCACCTTGATCGGATTGCTGTATATCTGCAAGTCAAGCTCCAGTCGAGTAACCCACATGGGTGGCTTCAACCTGGTCTGTGGCATCAACAAGACTTGTTGGTGGAACAGATTTGTGTCTCAGAGACTCCCCCATCTATGGCATAGACTCCCTCTTCACATCAAGCAGAGTACCTCTTTACCCCTTTTTTAAGCTCAACCTGGATAACTGGATGGAAAACAGAAAACATACCCCTGGGATTCCACCCATGTCACTGCTGGACAGAGGCATTGGGTGCTGATTTGTCTAAACATGGGCTAAAGTCTTGGCTAGGCTTATAAGGGCCTCAGGTCCAATATCCCAGTAATCTATGATCCTATAAACATTTGACTTGCATAGAATCTAATGAAACATGTTGAATGAGCTGGTGAGATATACAGACATCTATTTTATCCTTTGCATTATTCACCTCTGGCCATTGACTTCTCTTTATTTTATTTAATTAATACTATGCACATACTCCCACTGAACCAAAGGTTGCTATGTAGGTATAACATGATGAGAAATAGCTCCGCACAGTTATAAAAAATATCTACATACCATCAGCCAATCACCAAAATTGACCAAACACAACATGCAAGTTACACATAACGTAATGTTACAACATTACTGCAGACAGTTATAAATTGGATAACATTTTGAGTAATGCACAATAAAACTTTACTGCAATTTCAGCAGAGACAGGTCAATATTAGACTGACATGAAGCAACTTCATACAGTTAAGTCAAGTGGAGTTTTACTATGCACAGTTAAAAGTAAGGACTGTGCACATGTACCTTTAAAATAGCATTTTTACTGTATTCTGGGGGCTTTCAACATCAGGTAGGAGAATATTTAAAATTTAGGAGCAGCTACAGTAAAACTGTTTTCACTTTGAGACCAACTGTTATTGCTGGAATTGTACAATACTAATAATAATTATGAAAATTAATTTTACTTCATATCACATAGAATTAGCTTTTCTAACATGCATATTTTGAAAGTTATATTAATGATTTGTAGCTTCTTATGTGATTCGTTACTGTTAACGTAATGCAGTAATCTGTATTTTTGATGTTGTAAAGGCACCACCCCAATGTGAATCAGATTCTGCTAAGCACCTTCCTGTTAACTTTTAATAATACCTACTGCTCAGTATATGGCACATTGTACCACAGATAACAAAAACAACCAATCTCATCATCTTCTGTCAAGCCAAGAGGGTGAGAGCAAATGAACAGCTATGAATTATCGCTTCTCTTCTTTCGGCTGTTCCCGTCAGGGGTCACCACAGCAGATCAACTGTTTCCATTTCTTCCTGTCCTCTGCATCTTGCTCTGCCACACCAACCACCTGCATGTCCTCTCTCACCACATCCATAAACCTTATCTTAGGCCTTCCTCTTTTCCTGTTGCCTGGCAGCTTCATCCTTAGCATCTTTTTCCCAATATACTCTGCATCCCTCCTCAGCACATGTCCAAACCAACGTAATCTTGCCTCCCTGGCTTTGTCTCCAAACCTTCCAACCTGGGCTGACCCTCTAATATACTTATTCCTAACTCTGTTCATCCTCGTCGCACCCAGTGCAAATCTTAACATCTTCAACTCTGCCATGTCATGCACTGACTCCTGCCTTTTTGTCAGTGCCACTGTCTCCAACCCATATAACATAGCTGGTCTCACTACCCTCTTGTAGACCTTCCCTTTCACTCTTACTGGTACTCGTCTGTCACAAATCACTCCTGACACTCTTCTCCATCCACTCCATCCTGCCTGTACTCTCTTCTTCACCTCTCTTCCACACTCACCATTACTCTGAACTGTTGATCCCAAGTATTTAAACTCATCCACCTTCACCACCTCTACTCCCTGAATCCTCACCATTCCTCTATCCTCCCTCTCATTCACACACATATATTCTGTTTTAGTCCTGCTGACCTTCATTCCTCTTCTCTCTAGAGCATATCTCCACCTCTCCAGGGTCTCCTCCACCTGTTCCCTATTCTCACTACAGATCACAATGTCATCTGCAAACATCATAGTCCATGGGGACTCCTGTCTGATCTTGTCTGTCAACCTGCCCATCACCATTACAAATAAGAAAGGGCTCAGAGCTGAACCTTGATATAATCCCACCTCCAACTTAAACGCATCCGTCACTCCCACTGCAGACCTCACCGCTGTCACACTACCCTTGTACATATCCTGTGCCACTCTTACATACTTCTCTGACACTCCTGACTTCCTCATACAATACCACAACTCCTCTTTAGGCACCCTGTCATATGCTTTCTCTAAATCCACAAAGATACAATGCAACTCCTTCTGACATTCTCTGTACTTCTCCATCAACACTCTCAAAGCAAACATTGCATCTGTAGTGCTCTTTCCTGGCATGAAACCATACTGCTGATCACTAATCATCACCTCCCTTCTTAACCTAGCTTCCACTACTCTTTCCCATAACTTCATGCTGTGACTGATCAATTTAATCCCTCTGTAGTTACTACAGCTCTGCACATCACCCTTATTCTTAAAAATCAGTACCAAAACACTTTTTCTCCATTCCTCAGGCATCCTCTCACTTTCCAGGATTTCATTAAACAATCTAGTTAAAAACTCCACTGCCATTTCACCCAAACACCTCCATGCTTTCACAGGTATGTCATCTGGACCAACAGCCTTTCCGTTCTTCATCCTCTTCATAGCTATCCTTACTTTCTCCTTGCTAACCCACTGCACTTCATGATTCACTATCCGCACATCATCATCCAACCTTCTCTCCCTCTCATTCTCTTCATTCATCAGCCCCTCAAAGTACTCTTTCCATCTGCTCAACACACTCTCCTTGCTTGTGAGTACGTTTCCCTCATTATCCTTTATCACCCTTACCTGCTGCACATCTTTACTAGCTTGGTCCCTCTGTCTAGCCAATTGGTACAGGTCTTTTTCTCCCTCCTTAGTGTCCAGCCTTTTATACAACTAGTCATACGCTTTATCCTTAGCCTTTGCCACCTCTCTCTTTGCCATGCACCTCATCTCCTTATACTCTCGTCTACTTTCTTCATCTCTCTGATAATCCCACTTCTTCTTCACCAACCTCTTTCTCTGTACACTCTCCTGTACTTCTTCATTCCACCACCAGGTCTCCTTGTCCTCCTTCCTCTTTCCAGATGTCATACCAAGCACATTTCTAGCCATCTCTCCTACTAACTCTGCTGTAGTTACCCAGCTATTCGGTAACTCTTCACTGCCACCCAGTGCCTGTCTTAACTCTTCCCTGAACATCACCTCACGATTACCATTTTTGCCTGGATCTCATAGCCCAATGGAAGCATTTTTTTCAATTTCCACCATTTGATCCTTGGTGCTGCCCTCACACTCATCCTCCTCTTCTTGATCACCAGTGTCATCCTACAAACCACCATCCTATGCTGCCTAACTACACTTTCCCCTGCCACCACTTTACAGTCTCCAATCTCCTTCAGACCGGCCCTTTTACATAAGATATAATCCACCTGTGTGCATCTTTCTCCACTCTTGTATGTCACCCTATGCTCTTCCCTCTTGTTAAAATACGTATTCAACACAGCCATGTCCATCCTTTTCGCAAAATCCACTACCATCTGACCTTCTGCATTCCTTTGCTTAACACCATACCTACCCATCACTTCCTCATCCCCTCTGTTCCCTTCACCTACATGCCCATTGAAATCTGCTCCAATCACCAGTCTCTCACCCTTGGGTACAGTCATCACCACTTCATCCAACTCACTCCAAAATTTTTCTTTGTCATCCATCACACACCCAACTTGTGGAGCATATGCACTAACAACATTCATCATTACACCATTAATTTCCAGCTTCATAAACATCACTCTATCCGACACTCTTTTCACCTCCAGAACACTCTTAGCATACTGTTCCTTCAGGGTAATGCCTACGCCATTTCTCCTCCCATCCACACCATGATAAAACAATTTGAACATGCCTCCGATACACCTAGCCTTGCTCCCCTTCCATCTGGTCTCTTGTACACACAATATACCAACCTTCCTTCGGTCCATCATATCAGCTAGCTCTCTCCCTATGCCAGTCATACTGCCACCATTCAAAGATCTGACCCTCACTATCACAGTCCTGGCCTTTACCTGCCTACTGCCATGCCTTAATGCTAAGAAAGGATCTCACCCACTGCTCAGTGTTCTCATCTGTCAGTAACACAATTATGGAAAGGATCAGAAGGAAACAATATACTGGTCTTTGTGTGCAGTGAAGAAATACAAAATATAAGTATAAAGGGAAATAATGCACAAGGAGTGTTATGGCAATGTGCCTTCTTAAAGCCTACAACATGGGTAAAACCCGAAGTTTCAGATTTCTGCATCACATTCCATGAATGTTACCCTCCAACACAACTGTACAGATGTTAAAAGAAGGTTTTGAAGACTACATTACTGCAGTATCCAGTACTTTCTGAAACTCTGCTGTACGTGTAAATTAAAACAGTTAGTACAGATATGTAGGAAGACCAAATAGAAGAAGCATTCACACAGAGGGATGATGACACATAGCATGGCAGTTTATCGTAGAATGAAGTACTCAAAATGTCACATGACATGCAGCTTCCGCTGTGCTAAGTTCACTCAAAATTTTTAATAAAGTAACTATAACTTGACATATTATCATGTGACATTTCCCCTAAATTTAGAAGTGATAACTGAATCCCATTCAGTTATACCCAGTATACAAAATAGCCTAGCAATGTCTATGAATGTGATGTGAAATACAGTTAATAGCAAATAAAATTCAACATGTACATTCACAATAGTTCAACAATGTAGAGACTGACTTACTGTTTTATAATTAAACTTCCAAGACATGAATATTTGCAAATATTAGTCTCATTAATGACATTATCTTTAGGTTTACTAGTCATTGTATCAATAGCTGTAGGTACTAATGTCAAGCTAGTTGGTGGTGCTGAAAAGTCCTGATCTTTGTCCTGCCAATTGTTTATGTCAGACTCAGAAGGTATTGGCTTCACATCACAAAACTTGGATTTAATTAGTATGTCATCATGGAGACTGTTAGCAATTCCATGTCATGAGCTGCACTCGGGCAATTTCAGGACTTCTTTGACTTGTTTCAGTCTGCAACATTCCATAGTTCTTAAAGATGAGTCTTTAACTCTTTAAGTGATTTCACTGTTTATTGAAGATCATCTTATCCTCATACAGTATCCAGCAAGAATCAAGAACATTTAATTCCCAAATAGTGAACCTTCCATCCCTTCCTTATTCCAAAATTCTTAATGTGGCACCTTAGTGCTTACTCCTTCTCCTTCTTTTAAGAAAGATACATTCTACAATGTTTTATGAAAGTAAACTTCTGTTTCTTTCGTCCTCCCTGTTACTGTTGGCTCACCGATTGTTTACTATCTAGAATTAATAGTGAAAGTGAAATCATTATAATAATCTCAGATATCTACCCATTAGAAAATGAACTGGAAATTATCCTGATGAGTGCAATGGAATATTGATGTACTCCAAGATAAATAAGGAACAAATCACTGGAAATGGTATCTTCACTTTCTTTGTCAGATTTCTTTTACAGTTCACCTATGCTCCATTTTAATGACTACCTGTTCTGGTATCCCATGTCTGACAAAACTGGATTTGTGGACTGTTGCTGCAACGTGTCTCTTTTGTACTCTCAGTTTTTAATAATCAGTATGAACCAAAACATTCAGATCTGTGTGATTAAGTAAATCTTCACCGACATTCTTACAGGGTATGACTTAAGGTGTATGAGGTATAAGTTCTTAATTTCGGTACTTTTCCGTTAAACCCCTACCACGCGTCTCGCCTTATTCCTAAGAGGCATGGTTATTTTGTTGTTTCAACTGACCTGTTCCTTCTTCTAGCTGCTTTTTTAACTTTCACTAGATCAGGTTGTAACAGTTTTTGCTCTTGACATTTTTGCTGGAGTCAGTGATGACTTCATGACATGAATGCCATGCCAGCAATTGCAGTACATGTGTGTATTTGTGTGGGACGCTGCACGCAGTCGTGACAGACAGCTTCGGAGAGCATCAGGTATTAATAATCACAACACTCCCTATTTTGGAGCTGTACTTACATAACGTTCAGTGCTCTCCATTAATTACCCACCATTCTGTATGAATGGTGCTGGTCATGTATTTGGGAGCCTACTCACCTGTCATCCATCCGCGTTCTTCACGTCCGTGCACTCTACGGCTGAAACGGCTATTGAAACATCTGCAGCAGTTTGGGGAGTGCTATGGACAAGAAACTTGTACAAAACCTGTACATAGCATTCATTGCCAAGGTCTTGTTCACATGTACAACTCATGTGGCACCGATCTTTGTACTGTATGACACAGTGGTGTCATAGCACACCACAGCAAATGATCTAGTAATAACAGGGTAATCACCGCGGAATACATTCCATCCTTCCTATTCATCTGTACTGTTTGCAGTAATTTGTAGTAGCAACTACATCTTTTGGAGGTCCTTCTGAAAGTCTACCCATCTCAGTGTGTTATGGACCTTTGAGTCTTCCTTGTCTTCGATGAATACGGCGAGATGCATGGTAGGGGTTTAACAGAAAGTACCCTAATTTCTATAGAGATTGATTACAAATTTCACAGATTTGGATAATTTTTTTTCCTGTCTGCTTTGTCTTGTCAATAATACAGAAAAACACAGACTTATTATTTGCATTTGGTCATACCCAAATATGATTCGACTTTACTAAACATATCCTATCTTAACTCGTTCAAGCCTATAGCACCTTTTTTGTATACAGCCCCTTTACCCTCACAGATCCTTATGGCATTCAGATCTATTTTTGGGTCTGGCTTCATTAATTAAGTGACTTAACAGCTAATAATAGGCATACCATATCATATTCCCTTTTTTTTGCATTGTGCCAGAGATGTGTTTTTGCCTCCAACTGCATTGATTTCAACAACTACTTAACTCCATGTTTTGCTCCTCTTGGCTTGTCTTGGCCCCTTTTTACCAAACAACAGTTTGCTGTATGTCATAAGTGCTGCCATGGGTACATGTTTTTTCTCATGGCTAAATTCAGCCTTATTCTCCAGCTGTACTATACAGGAAAAAGAAAAATAAATACACGGGCTATGGTTAGACACTTGCCATATATAATCTGCTTGACATCAGCAGTTAAACTATAAACCACTGGCCTGCTATTCCGGCCACCAAAACAAATACATAAATAAGCAAACAGAAATGTGATTTCCAAGTGCACCACAACTTCAGCTTATTCATTACTAAGAAAAGTAATTACACCTACATTAAACTACAGTACTGCCTGCCATTGCTAAGTGTTCCTTCCTCACTGACAGTAGTAAAACAAAACCTTCAATACACATCTGTAATTCTACGTTCTGCACAGTACATATTTTCAATGTAGGGACAATATGGAAGTTCTATAAGGATGAATTGTTCACTTAGAACATTTTCAGTGAATAGCACCACAAGTAAAAAAAAACTTGTGAGCACTTCCCCATTACTAAGTAGTCATTCAGTGTGACGTATAAAAGCACAATACAGTTCACAATGCATTGCAATTGGCCTTTAAAACATTATGACAGCAAGTATTAATCGGCCTGTTAATAACTATTAATTCATTTATAAACCTTTTCTTACTTTTTCATGTCTGAGTTAGCCTACGTAATTTGCCACCTATTTCAGCTATTTGTAAATCAATATGGCACGCTTCAACCTTGCAGCATAAATTCAGGCTGATTTATATATTTGGTATGCAAATTAGGCTAATTTAGATGCATGTCTGTTAACCGTGGTATAATGCAAACATGTTACGAAGTACATTGGAGTATTACCAATTTTTACTGATTGTGAACACTCCTGACACACTAGATGAATGAATCTGAAAAGTTATGGATGTGCTGTGGACATTTACAACTCTGCTGCAGTCCACAGCAATGCCAAGCTGTTCATGGACATGTACTGCTTGGCCAAAACTTGGCAATATAAGGATATGCTGGTAAAAATTCAAACTGGAGTCATCTGAATGTCAGGTTGTAATGAATCTGAAGGTTAGTCACTGACCATCCAAGTCCGTATGTCACACCCTAACAAGTAACACATATACAAAAGTCAAAAAATTAGTTCATCACATTAGTATTGACATTTCTTTCTCTACTGCCTATTAAAAAATGGTGGTAAAAAAGGAATGGTCCCACTCCAAAGTATGAAACCAAATGCTGATAAACACAGACATAAGAAAAATGTAAATGTTATGAAGAAATATTACTGGCAACTCCTAATTGTTTTAGATAAACCTAGAAATAATCCAGTAGTAATTGTATGGTCTGATATTTCCCTTTAAGAAAAATCATGTGAGACAAAGCAGTTTTGGTTACATCAAACCTTCCAATGTTATTAATACCTGGTCCAATGAGCATGCTAGTAAAAAAGGGTTTGGTCAAAGTGATGTCACACCTAATAGGGAGTGATTATAACCCTGCTTAATGCAGCTCTCACCATACCAACGTTGCCAGTTCTGCAGTTTTCTCGCCCAATTGGGCTGCTTTTGAAAGTTGGTTGCAGAAAGTTTGGAGCAGTTGCAGGTTGTGTTTTTTTGGAATGGAAGTTGTTGTGGGTGTGTTTTTTTTAGGCTGGATTAATTTCTGGAACTTAGTGTCTTTCTGGATTGGAAAGCGGAGCCGGGATCGGAAGGTGAAAGTCAGGTCAGGAGTTTTTTTGGTTGTGCTACTGAGCTGTGTTAGCTAATGTGCTCATACTGCCATGTGTTGAGTCACGTGACATGCTTGAGTCTTTCTTTCAGTTTCTTAATGTTAATGGTTGATGAGGAGGAGGCTTTTACAGGAGCTTTACAACAGGGTATATATATATTTTTTTATTTCTGTTCCTTCTTCTTTTACTTTCTTAACAAACAACAATGGGATCTGAAGACAAAATGTGTTGAACAATTAACAGCTGGGGAAACCTCTCTGCTAGATCGTGGGAGGAGAAAGTGAAGTGAGGCATTGTGCGAGTGTGTAGCAATTTTTTTTATTGTTCATTTTCAGTTGGAGTAGGCCCCTTGTGACGATGATATTCTTTTGTGGATACACTTGTCAAGATTAGCTTTTTTTGTTTTTGTTTTTAAGTCAGAGTTCACGTTTTATATGGTGCTTTTTTATGAACACAATATGTATCCTTAAGTGTGTTAAGAGATCAAAATTAATGGGTGTGGAAGGATGCCACCATTTTAGGCACTGCTATTTTATTTCATTTTGTTCTTGACTTGCGTTAAGCTGTCGGCATAGTGTTAAACTTAAATGGAGGGTAGTTATTAACCAGGTACATGATTGTGCTTGGTCATTTGAATTTTACATTTAGTTTAAAGTTGTTTGCTTCATAGTTTACAAAAGGCGTGATGGATTTAAATGTGGTTGTTTTAAAATATTGACATTGTTACAACTCGCTTGGTATGTACTTATCCTTTCACTGTGGCATTTAATTGGCTCAAGTTTTTTTTCTGGCATCAACAAAACCTTAATGTAGAGCAGTGCCTTTTAGATGGCAGTCTAACCAATGAAATAAGTCTGTCCTTCAGCCTTTAGCTGTCCATCCCTCACTTACTCACCCACCATGTGATCTAAACTTTAAAGGCAGCATTGTCTAAGTATTAAGGACCAAGGTCCTGAGAGGCTCAGGCTGAACTCTGCCATTAATACTGTAGCCAAAACAGAAAAGACCCCTTTGCTCCCCATCTAGATAAAGACCGATTCCTCTCCCAAGGAGTGACAAGATAGGCAAAACATATGTGTACGTCTAGGTTAGCTGAGGTTTAAGCTTCTACAGAAAAGGACTGAACATTAAGGAAGGAAGCACGGATAAGAAACTCGGAGGGAGAATTTCCTCCTTTGCTGCACTGGTTTCTGTTTTGGTATCAGTAGTCAATGTATTCCTTCCCTCTCTCAGACAGTCAAGACTGCTAAATACTAAATGTATCATTCCCACTGGTATGCAGAATATGTGGTGGCTTATAAATGAATGGTATCATATGAAGAACCCTTTTTGTTTCATGGAAGTGTTTTTTATGAAGGCTGCAGTGCTGCTGAATGAATATGTAGGATTATTCCATATTTCAGCTGTTGCTCTAGGAATGGGAGTTTTGGAGAAGCATTTTTTTTTTGCAAGTATGCTAGTAATAATGGTTAGAACAGTCTTGAGTCTTTTTGTATGGTCTACTCATAGATATGGAATTGAGGTCTTTCTTGGGATTTCCAAACATTGGAGAGGTGTACCAGACCTATGTACTGAGTTGCACTCATACCTCTCAACCTCCTAGAGCAAGAAATCTGGACAAAGCCATAAATAAAAGTTAACCTGAGAAACGCAGCTGGGCCTGACAACATCCTAGGGTGTGCGCTCAGTAAGTGCACAGTAAAACTAACAAATGTCCTCACGGATATCTTCAATTACTCTCTGAGTCAGCAAATAGTTATGAAATGCTTCAAGGATACAACAGTCGTTCCATTACCAAAGAAGTCTCAACCATCTTACCCAAATGACTACCACTTTGTAGCCCTCACCTTCACAGTGATGTACTTTGAAAGGCTGATCAAGAATGGCATAACATCTAGGCTGCCTGCTGATCTTGATCCTCTGCAGTTTGCTTACCGAGCAAACCGCTCTATGGCAGATGCCATTTTTCTAGCACTCCATCTGTCATTGCAACACCTTGAGAATAAAAACACCTACGTGAGGGTACTATTCATCAATTTCAGCTTGACTTTTAACACAGTCATCCCTCTTCAACTGGTAATGAAGCTACTCCAACTAGGCATCAACACTCTATTTTGTAACTGGATTCTTGACTTTCTCACAGACAGACCTCAGAAAGTGGGCACAGGAAATAACTCCTTGGATAGCATCACTCTTAACACTGGAGTCCCCCAAGGATGTGTACTAAGTCCCTTGCTTGACACACAATTGTACAGCCAGGTACAATACAAGCCACATCAAGTTTACTGATAACACAACAGTCATGGGCCTCATCAGTGACAATGATGAAACGGTATATAATGATGAGGGTGAACAACTGATTACCTAGTGTGGAAATAACAACTTGGCACTAAACATGAACAAGACAAAAGAGAGAATTCTGGACATGCAAGGAACATTCTCCCCTTATAATCAGTGGAGAAAAGTGGAAAGAGTGAGAAGCATGAAGTTTCTGGGAGTGACATCGATGAGGACTTGTCTTGGAACACCAACACAAATGCCACAGTCAAGAAAGTGCACCAGGGATTGCATTTTTGAGAAGGCTGAGGAGAGCAAATCTTCCATTGACAGTTCTCACTACCCTCTACAGAGGCACTATAGAAAGCATCCTGACAAACAACCTCATAGTATGGTATGGAAGCTGCTCTACATCTGAGTGGAAATCCCTTCAGAGAGTGGCGAAGACTGCTGCGGGGATCATCAAGACCACCTTACCACCTATCCATGACTTGTACTTATCCACATGTCTCAGCAGGGTCAGAGGAATAATTAAACACTGCACTCACCCTGCTTACAGACTGTTCTTACATCTATCATCTGGAAAGTGCTTCCGAAAGGATATGTTGCAAAACTACGAGATTCAGGAACAGCTTCTTCCCTAATGTCATCAGGCTGCTGAACTCTAATAGCAACTATGCTCCATGATGGCCATCTGGGTCAGTAGAAACTGTAGAAGCTTGTCTGAAATTGTGCATTAACCTGGTTACCATTCTCATCTAATACTTAGTGCAATATTCACCATGCCTGTTAACTTATAGGCCATCCAGGGCAGTAGCAATGCAGTAAAATATCTTTTCTTTCAGTGCAATACATGTGAATTTCTAAATTAACCATAGTGTGATACTCTAAGGTATATAGTGCACGGTGTGATACTCAAATGGCACTTTCTGTACAAGGATCAATGCAATGTCTTAACTAAATACCTATGTAATACTAAATTCTCACGCAAGTAAGTGATCACCACAGAAAGTGTTAAAATGTGTTCCTAATTATGTGCAATATTATTCTGTCTAGCTGCATGTTCATGATGTAATATATAGGTGTTATATGTGTACATGTACAGCTTAGTAATGTAATAGGTGATGTAATAGTTAGGTGTTATATGTGTAAATGTCTGTGAAAGTAGTCTATATGTTGTCTGTACAGAGTATAATAACAGGGCTATGAGTCCGGAGACAGAATTTCATTCAGTTTTTGCACTTGTGTGATTTTTGAATGACAATAAAATTTACTTTGACTTTGACTTTGATAAATGTGGGACAACGGCCCAAAAATTGGGACAATTTTTAAATATTGTTCTTACAAACTTAGAAAGTTGATAGAATAATAGATTGTGCATTAACATGCATTTTCTGAAGGGTAAGAAGTCTAAAACTCAAGTGTCTATCATTAGGTCATGCTTACTCAACCTGGTGAATTTTTTTGGAAAGGTCATCAAAACAATGGATGAAGGCAAAATGTTACACACTTCATTCTTCAACATAGCCAAAGCTTTTAACACAATTTCCCACTCAGACACAGCAGAAAAGCTAAATAAACTGGGAATAAACCCACATCAGCTGCATGACTGCCATCTGGTTCACAGCATGCAGATAATCAAAACAGGGGAAAGTTACTTCCACAAAGAGACCAGTCACCAGTGGAGTCCCCCATGGATCTGTGTTGGGACTTCTCCTGTTTGCCATCTACTTTTCTGAAGTAAAAGCCAGTACCAAAGGGCTCAGGTGACTACAAGCTAGGAGCGCTCATTGAATCCCAAAATGACTAATATGCTCCTAAGAGTTAACCAAATTATTTGGGATTTGGGAATGCCAGCAGAGATACCTTACTGAAAGGATACAAGCTCTAAACAACATGTCCTATATCAACTGACTCATAGTCCTGTTATTATACTCTGTACCCTACAGACTGCTAAGAGTCAGTTGTATAAGAAACTTGATAGAAACTTTGTGCCACTTTTACATTTTTTAATTTATTTATGGTGCCTGGGCATCATCTATAATGTGGGGAACACAGCATTTCTTCATATCCACTAGAGTAAATAAGAACAAAATGACATAAATCAGCTATAATTAAAGTCATAATAAACCTTATTGTAACAAAAGACTGCACATGAGTAAAAATGTAATTTAATGGCTGTCTAGGTAAGCACTGTATTAAATTTGTTTATTTTTGTTTGTTTTTTTAGGCTACAAACTTTGATTTAAGTCTGAGTGCAAACCATTCTGAATCAAACATCAAGAAGCTACACCTTTATCCTTTGATAACTTCCAGAGTGTTTTGTTAGGAAAACCTAACTGGTGTCTGTATCTTTAAAACTATTGGAAACCAGGGGAGGGCAGTGGGACTACCTTTTTAAGAGCAAAGTGCACCAGTTTCACTTATAGTTATGGGTAAGTGGTCACAGTATGAGAAGTGATACAGCAAAATCTGGGGAAAAGATGCTGCATTAAAGGACTGAATATGGAGTGTGCCTGATATAAATACTATTGCATCCTGTCAGTATTGCAGATGTCACATTCATGTCCATCATGCTGATTTAGTGACTCTTGCTGGAACAATAAAACATAAATGGAATGCAGCACCAAGAAAAAAATAATAAAAAGCCAGACCACCAAGGTCAATCGCGTCACTTTAATAACGCAGCACCATTTTCAAATGCACAGACTTTACATGATGTCAGCTGTCATATAAACACTGTAGACAACACTGTCAAGGTAGCTGAGTTGAAGATGGTGGCACATGTTCCATGCCATTCCAGTATTGCAACATTAGATCACATAGGAGAGATTGTTAAAGACAATTATGATAGACATAGCACTCTACTGAACAAAATGTTCCTCACTCATCAACAATGTTCTCAGCCCAGCAGTGCATGAAAAATGAATCTGGGACTTAGTAAATTTAGACAGTAAGGAGATAGTTTACTCCTTAATAATTGATGAAAGCACTGACATTGGCCTGGAAAAACATCTCTGTGTTATGGTGTGATACTACAGTCGTTCACTAAGCTCAATCATCACAACATTTCTTGGAATAATATTACTTGAATCGGGAACAGCAGAAGGAATATTCAGTGCAGTTACCAAGTTTCTTGAGTTAAATAAACTAACAATTAAATTCTTGGGCTTAGCAACTGATGGCTGTAATACTATGTGAGGGAAAAATAATTCAGTGATAATATGGTTTTGCTAAGTTTGCCCACATATTGTGCGCATAAAGTGTATATGTCATTCAATAAAACTAAGTTCATATCATGCACTGAAGGTGATATCAAGAAACATTGAATTCATGATATCAGAAACCTTATAACTGGTTTGCCTACAGTACCACTCACCAGTTGAACTATAAGTGATTATTCAAATGCATTAATGTTGGCAAAGAATGACTTAAAATTTTGAAGTTGTCAGACACTCATTGGCTGTCTATTGCCTCCTGCTTTCATAGGGTCTTTGACCAATATGACAAACTTAAGCTTCGTTTTCAGATAGCCAACGATGAGCTGCATGACTACACAGCTGAGCTATGGTATCACATGTTCAGCTCACCAGAGAATAAACTTTACTTGCTGTTTTTGCAGCCAATATTACAGAAACTGAACAGAGTGAACAAATTATTTGAGGTGGACAAAGCAAGTTCGGTAAAGTTGCTGACTGGGGTGTTAACTTTGTATCAAAACATGATTGTGAAACCAAGCACATTTATGTCATGGGGAGCAACAATGGCTTTGATCTAGATGTGACACTCGTGCACTGGCCCACTAATCAAGGAGCCTCAATCCTCACCACTAACACCAGTGAGAGGTGTCCACATTAGGAAGGATAACAAATACACACACAGTAAAGTACAATTTCCCTTAACAGCTCACAGAGATCACAATCAGTCTGGGGCTGGTTTCCCCCTTTCTCTCCAGATCCCCAATAAGACTCCCTACTGGCCCAGCTATGGAGTGGGGTCCTTAGCCAGGGTCCCAAGCCAAGTCCTTCTAGCACTGTCTCTGTCCAACCAGTGCTTCATGTCCCTGCCCATTTATCTGACACACATACAGCTAAGTCCTTCTAGCACTGTCTCTGTCCAACCAGTGCTTCATGTCCCTGTCCATTTAGCTGACACTCACACACATACACACACACACACACACACACACACACACACACACACACACACACACACGCACACACACACACACACACTTTGAGATATGATTTATATACATCTACACAGATACTCCTGGGAAAGGCTGGCACAGGTTCACTAGCTGTGCCCCTTATGTCCAGGCTATAAGGTAGTAATCACTGCCACCAGGACCCTTATGTATCAGCTATTAAAAAGGCCTTTATCAAAGGGTGTCCAATTATTACTGTGCAATATTATTATCCAAATAGTAAGTGTGACTGAGCAGCAAGGCTTATTTGGAGTGGCTTTGTATAGCATCACTATAAATATGCAATGTACTCTAGAGCTTAAATTATCTCTACAGAAAACAGCCACAGTTGAAAGGTTTAAAAATATTTAATAATAAATAATAAAACACAAGACAATACTTCTTACTACACAGTGCTAGTCAAGCGTTCAGAGATTACAGGAAAATGTTTAAAATAATACAGTACAATAGTTTTGACATCAATACAGAAAACAGCTAGTCTAAACTTATTAACTATTTTCTATCTATTGCTAGGAGAGACACTAAAGTCTAAGATCTCACTTACATACAGACAGAGCAAAGTAAGTGCTGGTGAGTGGTCACTTCTGAAGATAAATGCAAAATGTTCTCTCTCTCTGTCTCTGAGAAAGTCCTTTAAGTTGCTAATACATCCTGCTGACTCATTTTAGATTACATCATTCTTAACAATTCTGTGGTTTCCTAGGCTAACAGAAACTCTACATTAACATTTCTTAGTAAGCTTGCACCTGATCAGGAAACTACAATAATTAAAGACATTATATATGAAAAATCTAGCAATTAACTGTAGTCTCAAAACAATAGAAAGAATCTGCTGGTTCAGACACCACAGCTCAGAGCACTGAGATCAAAACAGTGATAAAATGCTTGACTTATCTTCTTTCTTGCAGCAGAGTGCACTCTTGTTACATTTTTGCAGTTCAACATCCAATACAGTCTTTTCACATTTAAGAGAACAAGCCTGTGGCTTATATTAATATTTACAATTATCTACAAAATGATATCTAGTTAGGCTGGCAGCCTTCACATATCTTCACACTGGAAAACAGGTATAACCATCTACCCTAGCAGCTATTAACTTTGGTATTGAATTCTACTTACTGTTGCATGACTTTAACATTGAGCCCTTTTTGGCAGAGAAAATAAAACAGCACTGCCATGATTTTCTGTTGGAACTCCTACGGGAACTGCATCAGATATTGCTGGCAAATGTGCATCAGCTAGAGTCTCTGGCTGATCTCTCACCTTCTGTTGTCCTTGGAGCACAAAAACCACAGCTGTCAAAGTTTCATTTTTACCTTTGTAGAAGGGGAATTTGGGAGAGCTGGAGCAGCAGTGGATGCAAATCAGCGCAATGTCCTGGCCAAACTTCAGTGATAATGATGTTAAACAGTTTTGGATAACCATAGCAAATTACATGGGTGCTTCAGGGGATTTTGACTTTCTACAGCTGGGACATTTTGCCTTGAGTGTGTTGATGATGTCTTTCAGCAATGCAGCTGTAGAAAGAACTTTATCTGAAATAAATCTGATTAAAATGAAACTGAGAAACAGAATGCAACAAGACATGCTAGAAGCTTTGTTATGTATTCAAAGCTATATGAAGTGCAAAGGGATCTGTTACAATGGATTTATCCCACCAATAGCAATGCTGAGTAAATACAGTTTGAACGTTTATTCAACTGATGATCATGACGATGACGTTCTACCTGATGATTAATTTGCAGTTGCAGATAAATAAGTATCAGGCAATTAAGATTAATTATTAGTAATTCATTATATATTTTACAATTAGTTTTATCATGTTGTCAGCAAGTGCAATCTGTTATTACATTAAGGTTTATTATGACAAATTATAGGTTGATTTATTGCATTTTGTTCTTATTTACTGTTGAGGATATGAAGAAATATATTTGGCTGTTTTTGGGCTGATTTTAAGTAGTCAGGATTTTACAAAAGTATCTGGCAATCCTGTACCATACTTTGATAATTTTGTTTCTGGCTGTTTGAATGATGACAGCAACTGTGAAGGCACCAGGCTGCACTACTGGCCGGCCTGAGAAAGGCAGCTTAATCATGCTTTTTTCCTTCTGCGTGACTCATACCTGAAGAAGATCCAAGAATGCACATGTACTAGTTAGTGGAGAAAAAAAAGATATCTATCAGGAGTTGGGTGACTAACTGTCAACACTGACAGGTGTAACCTGCTCCAGTCAGCAGTGCCATCACAGGCATGATGACTTGCAAAAGCATAGAGCTGACTAGCTGTCCGAGTGGGTTGGTCACGTTTGGGTAAGAAGGCCATAGTTCTACAGTAAGTACAATTTTTAATCCATATATAGCTGTATACATATATAAAATACAAAAGGGGGTTAGAAAAAAAATGTAGAAGCATGTGTACTTCAAGAGTCAGATTTCTTAACCTGGAAATATGCACTTGAGGAGACATGAAATACATAAAAAAATAAATAGTATTTATATACAGTAATCAAACATCCATCTGTTCATGACAGAGAGAAATTAATGCAGTAATAAAAGACAATGTCAGTAAAGAATATGAAAATAATCTGTACAGGTAACTGTAAATATATTAATAACAATGTTAAATATCAGTCGTACTGACTGCTTGCAATACAGTTATGAAATAAAACTTGCAGTTACAGATGTAAAAAACTGTTTAGCTTTGCATTTAAAAAGTTGTAAGGCCCTTTTTTAATTATTATATGAATACAGTTTCTGTGACAGATAGTTAGATATAAGTAAAAAGAATTGCTGAACTTAATTATGCATAACTTTTTTCGTATGGGACATACAGCATGGCTGAAATGACACTCACCACACCATACCTCTCAACCATACTGAATTTCTTGTTTTTTACTGGTTTTGAAGTCCAAATAATGGGGTGCCATGATTCCTGAGTGGCACCCCTTAATTTCCGATTTTCCCGGCTCTGATTTTTTAATTTTCGGCCTTGACCTGATGTCATCACGTGCGTGATGATGTCAGCTCTGTGACTAGCCTGCCAGCCTGTCGGAATTGAAGCTTTAGGGACATGCAAGCATTTCTGGCTGCTCCAGGGACATATTTGTGACCGGGAATTATGAACGCGACCCGCGAGAATATTTATTTTGCGAGTGAAGAACTTCAGCCAGGATGTATGTACAAGGGAATTATGACCCAGAGGAAGGGAAGGAAACTCAGTATATTTAGAACACCACTGCAGATAAGTGTTCCATAAGCCACTGGTGTGTCTGTGTGTGTGTGGGTGTGTGTATGTGTGTGTGTGTGTGTGTGTGTGTGTGTGTGTGTGTGTGCGCGCGCACATGTGCTGTGCTGCATTTACTTTGAAGTGTGTGTGTAAGAGCTGCTGCTTGAAACGTTCATGTTTATGAATTGTGGTATGTACGGCTGAACTTCTACCAGCTTACTCTGCAGGCACGGCACTCCTCCACACACACACACACACACACACACACACACACACACACACACACACACACACACTCACTCATCTTCCACTTTCTCTCTTATTCCCTTCTGTTAGCAAATAGTATCCATAACTGATCAATACCGTGTGTTTGTTAATTTAAACTGAGACCACAGTAGCCTACTGATACAAGGTTATCCTGTTTTTCCACCTGAGAAATGGTTAAGAAATGACTTACATTTTCAGAGCAGTCCTTGGTCAATTGTGATTGTTTCTTAAACACAAACTTGTCCTTGCTTTGGCTCATTAGCAGCAGTACAAAGAACTGCCTGCTCACACCCTTGTTCTCCCCTCCCCCTTCCCTATTTATTACCTTAAGACAATCCCAAAGTTAATAAATATTACCTTTGGCAGGCATCATTTTTAAAACTACAACCGCCCTTGTCACTATCATATGTTCATTTATCAGTTAACTCTGTTAACTGATTGTTTCCAGCCCCTCATAAGAGCAACTAACAGGATCTCTACCCACTTCACTCCCCACCCTGCCCCTTATTCCCACTCGCCCCCAGTGGTCTCACCTTTATTACACTCACAAACCCCTCCCATCTTTCCAATAGCCAACCACAGCGCTAACCCAACACTATCTCCTCTATCTTCCCACTACTATCACACCTCCTCAACTAACATGTACAAGCATACCTTACCTATGCTCACTACATGCACTCTCCTTTCATATCTTACATCTTACCAATGCTCCATCATTCCTCCACTCAACCATTACCACTGTACTACTACTCACACCACCACTCATGTCTCACCCTCACTAAGCTCCCCTCCCACCAACTCAAGAACCATCCCTATGCACCCCCCACATATTCTACCAACTATATTACTCAAACATAAAGCATCCCTACAACTTAACATAGTAACCCTCCCACCATACCTATTACCCACAGAGCACAATCATAAAGCTTCCCTTATAAACAAACACATTCAAAAACTGAGAAAACTAATACCTCATGCATATCAAAACTAGCCCTAAGTGGAGACATCCACCCCAACCCTGGCTATACCATCTCCAACCCCAGTCCTCATAATCAGACTAGAAACCACAACTTCTCCCATATTACAGCCAATAGAAAGCCAAGTGACTTCTTTCTACTAAGCCTAAATATTAGAAGTATATCTGACAAAGTCCATGAACTCCATGCCACCATAGACTTGTACTCTCCAGATATAGTCATCCTGACAGAAACCTGGCTAAAACCTCACATTACCAGTGAGCAAATACTCCCTACAGATTACGGCATACTAAGAGTAGACCAGCTAAACAAGAAAGGAGGCGGTGTAGCTATAATATTTAAACAGCATCTAAACATCCAGATCTTAAAATCATCAGCTCCACAAATAGGCAATGAAGAAATAACATATACCAACCTCAAAATAAATCAAAACAAAACCATCAACATAATTAGCTGCTACTTCCCACCTGGTCAAAACATCCCTCCACTAGAAAACCTCCTCAGCTGGTCTACCCGCAATCTCCCCCAAGAAGCTACCATTTTAGGTGATTTCAATATTGACTGGCAATCCTGTTCTGGCAACCATCCAACCCATCATGTAAACCTTCATGGCTTGGCCCAACTAGTCCAGTCACAAACCAGGATAAATAAAAACTCCAGCAAGCACACTACCCTGGATTGGATACTAGTCAGTAAGAGCCCCCAGTCATATATAGCAGGCTGCTTATCAGATAGCCTCAGTGATCACTCCCCAACATTCCTACTCAAAAAATACCTATACCAAGCTAAACTTGTCATCTACCGTCAAATACGTAAAAAAACTAAACTTTAACCAACTCACATTCATCACATCCCTCAAATAATGTAACTGGCATCCTCTAAAGTACCTCAGTCTTGATGACGCAATTGAATTTTTAATACTACCTTCCTGAACATCCTTAATTACCATGCCCCCATAAGACTTTCCAGAACGAAAGCACAACCCTCCCCATGGCTACAGAAAACCACTAAGTCAGAAATGAAAAACAGGGATAAAGCCTGGGAGCACTGGCGCAAAACCAAAACCCTCTCAACTAGACAGAAATTCCTAGAACTACGCAATAGAGTCAAAAAGCTAATAAAACAGGACAAATTCCAATACTACCAGTCTGCCCTAGACTCCTCACAACACAGCCCCAAACAATTCTGGTCCTCCATAAACTCCATCCTCCACCCAGGTAAAGTCAGTACCCCTCCTCCTAACATCCCTCACTCCTCAGAAAATATTGCTACCTCATTCAACACACACTTCACACAAACCATACTATCACTAGCTAAACAACACAACCCCCCCTCCCCTCAAACCCACACCTTCAACTAATAATCTCCCCACTGCCTTCCCTTTTTCTCCTGTACCTATCTCCAACATAAAAAAACTCTTAACTAAACTTAAACCCACCAAATTAGCAGCAGACAACCTCCCAAGTGAATACCTACAAATCGCAGCTGATGCTCCTTTACTAACAATATCCTTCAGCATAAAAACAATGGCTATCTCTCCTCTGCTACTTTCCTAGACCTATCTAAAGCATTTGACATGGTCTCACACAAACAACTTATCTCTGTCCTCAATAACCTATCCTTCTCTCAATCAGTCAACAACTGGTTTCAGAGTTATCTGTCTGACCGCCAGCAATCCATTGTATGGCAGAATGACATATCTCCCCAACTACCTGTCTCCATAGGGGTTCCCCAAGGATCCATCCTTGGACCCCTACTCTTCTCTGTTTACACCAATAATCTAGCCTCTGCCACCAAACATGGCATACTCATACAATATGCAGATGACTCAACCATCATCTGCTCAGCCCAGTCCCTACCCAAACTGCAAAAGTCACACAGGAAGCCTTTTCCTCTGTTGAAACTTGGTTATCCGATGTCCAATTAATACTCAACCCAAACAAAACTAAACTACTCATCTTCCAACCCACCAAACATACTCAAAACAACTCTCACTTTAACATCACAGCAAAAGACACCACTATATACCCAACTGAACACACTAAATTGCTAGGAGTGGAAATAGACAATAAACTAAAATTTGACATTCAAATATCCATGACCATAAAAAAAGTCCACAAAAAACTAGGAGCATTATAGAGAAATAAATAACTTCTCACCAAAGCAGCAAAGATTTCAATAGCAAATTCCCACCTTATCTCCACCCTACTTTATGCCTCTCCAATATATACCAACCTAAGGCAATGCGATCTAAACAAGCTAGAGACCTGCTACAATAAAATCGCCAAATTCGCCACAGGGGCATCCTACCATAGTCACCACTGTCTCTCACTTGCTGAACTGGGCTGGCTTGAACTCCCTCACCTCCTTCAGTGGTATCAACTCTCACTCGCCCACAAACTAGTAAACCATCCATTAAATGTCCCATCCCTCCAGAATCTACTCCAATCCTATCGCACCACCAGACACTAAGATCCAGCAACAAAAATCACTTGCAGATCACTAAAGCCAATAACTCTGCTGGTGAAGCACTATTCTTTTGCACCATAGCCAAATTATGGAACTCCCTCCCACCCACAATTACCTCCATACCATCATGCACCCACTTCAAAACTTTACTAAAAGTGCACCTAAAAACATGCTGGCTATGCCCTTGCAACTCCCACTCTAAGATCACACACCTCATCCAAGCACTCCCTTTCTTTCCACTCCACTAACTACTTTGATTATAGCAAGCTCAGATGCTCATAAGCTTAGTACTTATTATACAGCAGGAACTTCTTATTGTAACATTTGTTAATGTCTGTTATGTACTTCACAGATAAAGATTCTAGTTGTCTACTGATGTACTATGTTCTTCATCTGTAAATATGTTGTAAGTAATTGCTATGTTAAATTTTTAATCTCTATGTAATCCAATGTAACTACTGTCTGTTTATTTTAACTGTGGAGCTTTTCTCCGCGGGCCTCCGCTGAAAATGGACCTACGTCCAGCCGGACACTCCCAGTCAACAAATGTAAATAAATAAATAAATAAATAAGTGAAACATTCATTGTCCATGTAGGCTCTGTGATTTACTTAGTTATGTAATGGCTGGATTCATGTTACACTTCTGCAGGCACTTAGTTTGAGTTTCTGTTCATGATGTACTTTATTGTAGGCTCTGTGTGTGTGCATTGTTCAGTACAATGGCTGTCATGTTTACTTACAGCTGCTAGAGTGAGCGGATCTTTTTACTTAACGGTCAATATTTACACACCCTCTGGATTTTATTTAATGGCTAAACTGTATGCACTGTGCTGCACTTTATTATTTGTAAGAGCTGCTGCTTGCTGTACTGTGCTGCATTCACATTAATTGAAGTGTGTGTGTATGAGCTGCTGCTTGAAATGTTCATGTTTATTAACTGTGGTACGTACGGCTAAACTTCTACCAGCTCAATCTGCAGGCACAGCACTCGTTAAATTAAATGTTCGTTGTTCATGTAGGCTCTGTGATTGACTTATTTACATAATGGCTGGATTCATGTTATGTTACACTTCTGCAGGCAATTAGTTTCAGTTTGTGTTCATGTATTTTACTGAAGGCTCTGTGTGTGTGCAATTTTCAATACAATGGCTGTCATGTTTACTTATTGCTGCTAGAGTGAGAGGGTCATTTTACTTAACGGTCAACATTTACACAGCCTCTGGATTTTAATGGCTAAACTGTATGTACTGTGCAGCTCTTTATTATTTGTAAGAGCTTCTGCTTGCTGTACTGTGCTGCATTCACTTTAATTGAAGTGTGTGTGTGTGTGTGTGTGTGTGTGTGTGTGTGTGTGTGTGTGTGTGTGTGTGTGTGTGTGTGTGTGTGAATGCCCCAGTTAGGTATAACTGCTGGTTAGAGTTACTAAGCCTCCAACCCTGTACCTTAGGTACAAGGAGCAAGAGCCTAAATTCTCTACCCATACCACCATCACTCATGATTCAAGGAGTTTGGAATGTTTGCCTCATACCTTTGGTCTGTTCCTCTTAAAATTTGTGCTTTTCTGGCAAATCAGTGAGAAATGAATTCACTAAATAATGAAAGCCATTTAAGTTTCAGTCTTCCTATCTTTTAGGAAATGCAAGGTGATAACACAAAACATTTTATTCTAGCAACTTTTCTAAGATTATAAAAGCAATGTTTAAATGTGTCCCTAGTTTTGGACGTTTGCCCCTCCCCCATAAATTTTGGCTTTTTCTAGATTTCTTGTGCTGCATAGTTTTTCAGGGGGAGAGACATTTAGTGCTGCTTATGCCAACTCTGTTTGTGTCACTATAAGTAGGACAGCAGGTAGAATACTTGCTTTTGATGCAGGAGCTGTGGGTTCTACCCCTGCAGTATGTAGATGGATTTCTGATACTGTACTGTGTTGTAGTTTTAAAGGGGGTGGATGCTGCATTCCTGAGAATGTTCTCCTTGGCAGAGATACCTAGTAACTATGAACCTGTTATCAGTTTGCCATCCATTCCCTATTGCAATGTTATTAGCTTATCATTTTTTTTAATGTAACATAGGCAATTTATTCCTCAAGGGCAACAGGCACTTTATTTGTAGATGAAACAATGAAATATTAAGTTGCTTTTTACCAGCAACCTCTTCATCAGTTACAGATCTTACAGATCTTTTAATGTGGATTTATTTAGATGACTTTTACTTCTGCAGAGATTGTGCATATTTACTGATACTGGTGAATTGTAGAAGTCTGAGTAGTCTTTTAGGATTTAAATGTTCTGAATTGGGCAGTTTTGTCATTATTGGTTCATGCATTTTGTTTCATTGCTTACTAGAAAATGTTCAAAACAATAACTTTAAAACATGCTCTAACAAGTGTGCTGTATTATACAAGGAATGTAATTTAATTAAATCAGGATGGTGTATCAAAGAATGCATGTATATTTCATGCGCAAGGGGCCTATGATTTGAAAACAGCACAAAGGTAATCTTTATCCGCCACTGGCCAGATGCATTTTCTTTGAATGTGGGCTTCAGTGCTGTTTTAATGAATGTGAGTTTCAAGGGCAGAGAAGTTTGAGTGCTAAGTCTGTTTTCATTGTGAGAATGTATTGATTTGTTTAGCAGATGTCGGCGACGGTTAGTGTTTTGCTATAAAATGTAAAATAAAAATTTTAAATGAAATCCATATAATCATCATATAAGTAAAGCAGTACAAACATTACATTGTTTATGGTAAATGGGGAGAAATAGCCAAGTAACTGGGCATTGGAATGGCTGCAGGTGGACTCTGGTGCCATATTTTGGTTGTCTGTTCTTCAGTTTGCGTTTGAAAGTTGGCATCCCACAATTCCATTGGAGTGGGTGGGGTTACACAATTACATATGCAAATTTTACATTAATCAGCATACAGATTTGTACCTATTTTTCATGGGCCTTGTCCAGATTTTTGATGTTTCCAGGTTGAGAGGTATGCACCACACCTTAGTCAGACTAACTACTGGGTGATGGGAGGGGGTTACTTAGTTGAAATAAGGAGCAACACATAACCTTTCAGCTGTTTTACTTCATTACTTTACATTAGACAAAGTTCTGCAGAAAAAGAAATTCTCACTTCCAAGAATTGTTAAGTTTAGTATTTGCAGTTCAGATTTTTTGCAGTGTTACATGCCTTTTTTAAAGCAAAAGACAGAACTGCATTCATACTTCTTCAGTACCCTACACAATGCAGTAGAATATTTACTGTATTTTAATAACACATGTATATACAGTATGCATTCAACAGTTGCAACAAGACAAGACAAAAAAGAAATGTTTTCAGGGAATGTAAGATGTGTATATGAGGAATGCAGTCAAATACAGATAAACAAGATTATCCTTCTCTCTTTTACTTCTAGCTGAGGAAGAGATCCAGTAAAACTCCAATATAACTCCCAACAGGACAGGAGAAGGACAAAGTGGCTGGTGGAATCCTCTAGTAAGAGTAATAGATGTCCATAAGATATTTATTACTTAGCTAAGCATAGTACAAAGTATTACATATGATTCAGTATAGCAGAAACCGTAGTACAGGAATGCTATTATTATTTTACTGGTAATACTGCACACAACTGTTGTTATACATTTACAGATGAAAGAAATGCAAATAAAGACAGGAATAGATCAATGAAAATGTGTTATACTGTCATTTTTAACCATGATTAACTGTAGCACTTGCTTTCTATCATGTTTGTTTGTTTGATGTTTGTGTACTGTAAAATGTGTTTGAAAAGTACCACACTGAAAAATAAAACCCTTCTGAAAGAAAAAAAAATCACCTGCCAATACATTTTATTACAAGTATGCATATGCACTATTCTTACACATTCAAGAAAAACTGATGAAGGTCCAGGGAGCAACACAAATCCAGTATAAACCACACAGCTAGTAGCAACCACCAAAGATTTATTGAACAAAAACAGCAGTCAAGTGCTTTTGTCTTACATCAAGACTTCATCAGAACTGCAGTAGTAACATAAACTACACAATATAAAGGAACATCATGTGGTTAAAATCGACCAATATAAATAATGCTTATAAATTAATTAATTAATCAATCAATCAATCAATTAATTCATTCATTCATTAAAAACTTGAAAATGTACTGACAGTTTGAAACAGTGTATATGAGTGAAAAAAACTGTGCAAAACATGTTACAACAATGTATATATAACAAATTATAAAGATGACTGATGAATTACCCCCATACTTTTCAATTTTAAGCTTGGGGTTATGGAACAGCAGTCATTAAGCCCAGGGGGAGTAAGGGCATCACACATCAAAATCCAGATTAATTCCTTTCTGTTGAGGTGTTCTTCTGTACTAAAACCCCTTACATCCTATTCCATATTGTCCAACACTACAAACTTGAAGTGGTGAAGGGCAAGTGTTTTAAGAACCTTTTAGAAATGAAAGGTGATGTGAGTTGTTCAAGTAGACCTATGGGCATGTGCAAATGCAATCATTGCAAGTATTGTCAGCATATTTTATTGTGCGGCTCATTTTTCATCAGGAATAGGAAATTTAAGATAAAAAAAACACTTCAATTGTGTATCCAAGGGGGTGGTATATGGAGCTCTTTGTCAATGTTGTAAGGCATTCTACATTGGAAAGAATAGTCGTAAGCTGAAAGAAAAAAATTATGAACACTTGAATGATATCAAGAAAGGGAAGAACACCAGTGCCTTGTATAGGCATTGTTCAGCTTTTCCTGAGCACCACTTCAAATTTGTAGGGTTGGACTATATGGAATTGGATGCAAGGGGTTTTAGTACAGATCACCCAGCATGTCCCAGGACCTCCACTCTGCATTACTGGAAACACTGGGAAACATAAAGGTCCTACCAAACAGCCTGATATTGGGTGATTTCAATTACCCAAACATTAACTGGGAGAACTACTCAAGTACAAACTCCCTTGCCCAAAATTTCCTAGAATTTATAAACTCAAATGCCCTGGATCAACTGGTCAACACCCCCACCACAGGTGACAACATATTGGACCTGGTCATCACCAACATGGGCGATCGGTGTTTCACACCGGAGGTCAACCCCTCGCTGGTTAGATCTGACCATAAACTGATCACTCTGGATATCCACATTCCGCCACCACCCCCAGTCAAAGAAACCACTGTGAAAAACTTTTCAAAAGCAAACTTCACGTTACTTAAGACCAAGGTGGTAAGTTTCAAAGGCCACATGCTAAAGGATAACGCTGTCCAAGCTGAAAAATCCTTTACTAATGCACTCTACGGGCACCTACAAGAATGCATGGATCGTGCTATTCTAAACAAAACCAAGATTCACTCCTCCAAGAAAAGGAAACCAGTCTGGTGGACCCTTGCCATAAACAAGCTATACAATAGAAGGAGGAAACTAGTACAGAAAAGAGTAAAATCCCAAGAAGGGAAGACATCCCTGATCAGTATCAGCAAGAAACTACGTTCCCTCATAAAATCATCCAAGGCTAGTTTCGAAAAAAAATTGTCATGGACTCCAAAGATAACCACAAAAATCTAAGTGGCAATTCTCAGATCTGCTCGGAGTTAGTGCAGAATGGCACAAAATACACTGAACCGACCGATATAGCCAACATCCTGGCAGACAGGTTCAGTGCAAACTTCACCCCCCCTCTCACCCCCAATAGGGCCCATAACTATACCAGAAGACTGTAGTGCCCCTGAAATCACAGACACTCAGGTTAAAACAGCCCTCTCCAAAGTCAAAAACACAGCATCAGTGGGACTGGGTGGTGTCCCAAGCTGCATCCTACACAAGCTCAAAGATGAACTAACCCCTCATTTAAACACGCTGTTTAAACTCAGCCTCTCCACAGGCTACATGCCCACAGAATGGTGCACAGCAGCGGTTATGCCACAATGGATCCAGGGAACTATCTCCCTATAAGCCTGACTAGCTTGGTCTGCAAAACTATGGAGCGCATCATCATGGATCTCATTAACAGAGACATTGGGAACCACAAAACACTGGACCCTACCCAGTTCAGCTTTGTTAAGGGCAGATCATGCCTCCTAAACCTGGTGGACTTCTTTGAGACAGTTACCAAGGCTATAGATGAGGGAAAGGTGGTCCACACAGCCTACCTAGACCTCGCAAAGGCCTTCGACACCATTCCCCACTCAGGTATTACAGACAAGCTCACCATCCTGAACATAAACCCCTATGCCACTAGATGGGTTGCCAAATGGCTCATGGACAGAACCCACATGGTAAGAGTTGCGGGAGCTAGGTCTGATTCTAAACCGGTTACAAGTGGCATACCCCAGGGCTCAGTCCTAGGACCCCTCCTGTTCGGCATATAATTCTCAGAGGTACAAGCAAGCACAGGAGGACTATGGCTGACCAAGTTCGCAGACGGCTGCAAACTAGGGGCTATAATTGACTCTCCGGCTGACACAGACATCCACCAAAAGGGTCTCACTGAGACAGATACCTGGTGTCAAAACCATGGCCTCAAGCTAAATGCCAAAAAGTGCATAGTCATCCCCTTTGGAAAAAACAAAGTACCCACAAACTACCGCATAGGTGGTAGCCCCCTAAATATGGAAGACATAATAAGGGATCTGGGGACCCAAGTAGATAGTAACCTCTCCTTTGATAATCACATTGCCAAAGTGGTTAGAAAAGCCTTCTATGTGGCCCATCTAATCGCAAACGGGGTTTGCATCCAGATCAAAAGAGATCATTGGGCCCCTCTACGCATCACCCATCAGACCCACCATAGAGTACAATGCCCCATTTGGGATGTTCCTTACAAAGCACCTGCAACAACTGGAAAGACCACAGAAGTACCTCACCAAGAGGATCACTGGCCTCAAGCAGATGCCCTATGCAGCTCGACTGAAGAAACTCCAGTTGTACTCGGTTGCATACCGCCTACTCAGAGGTGATCTCTGCCTGACACACAAGGCCATACCCAACCCAGAATTGATGGACATGCTCCACCTAAACAAAACCATATCCCCTCGAGCCACACGCTCCAAGGATCTAAACCTCACCACAACAATAAATAGGATGTGCTGGAGGGATAGATTCCTGTCCCAGAGACTTCCCATGCTTTGCAACAAGATTCCAGTCTACATTAGGCAAAGCTCCTCGCTAACCCTCTTCAAGAGAAACCTTGATGAGTGGATGGGAAACTGAAAGTTTACACCAGGGATCACTTCAATTGCTCTTCTGGACAGAGGCACAAGGAACTAATCTAAGGGGGTGGCAAAAGCTAACAAATTCCAGTTAGGCTTATAAATGCCTTCGGGAAGATAGCCTAGTACCTACCTATGAACCTATGTCACATCTTCAATGGTGAGGTCGGACCACAAAGCTGTTTCCTTCAAAATAAAAATCAAGTTGGTAATCACAGCAAACCCTGTACCAGTTATGAACTATTTCCAAAGCAAACTATATCCTATTAAGTGATAGTTTGTCAAAATTCAATGCCCAGCCTAGCACCAAGTTCACAGCAACCTATGCAGTATTGTTCACAGAGACCTTGTACAACCATGTAAATGACTGTATAGAGGCTGCTGTACCTACTAGAAGTAATCCCAAAACAAACTCTAAAAACAAACCACACTGGTGGAATCCTAACCTTAATAGGGTATATAACAAAAGGAAAAAAGTCATGGCTAAAATCAGCAAATCCCATAATAGATTCATCGACTCATAATGATAATAGCTCTCTAATTAAATTTAACAGGAAACTAAGAGGACTAATTAAGTCCAACGTGACCAGTTAAGAAGTCACAGGCTAAAGACATCCACAAGGCCTTCTACAGATATTTCCATAATGTCAAAGAAGCACACAGCAGTTGCCAAATTGGTGGTCAGTGGTGCCAACTTCACTGAGCAGAGCAGCACAACTAATCTGCTGGCTAATAAATTCAACTCAGACTTTACCCCCTATGAAATACCTACTAGCATAATCCCCCAACTATTAGCAAGGAGCAGGTCCTGGCAGTGCTCATTAAAGCCAAAAACACAGCCTCAGTGGGCCCCAACAATATCCTGAGAAGCCTCCTAAATACCTTGAAACATGACAACATGACCTACTAGGACCACCTCACTCACTTTTCAACTATAGCCTCAAAACAGACATTGTACTATGTTAATGGAGGTCTGCAAATGTTTATGCCACTTCACAAGGGTGGACCGTCAACTGACCCTGGAAACTACAGACCCATTAATCTGATAAGTCTAATATGCAAAGCCATAGAAGAAATTATCATGGAAATGATCATTAAAGAAATAGGCAACCTTCAGACACTGGGCACAGCCCAATATGACTTTGTCAAGGGAAGATCATGCCTACTTAACCTGGTAGACCTCTTTGGGAAGGTCATTAAGGCAATGGTTGAAGAGAAAATAGTGCGTACTGCCTAGCTGGACCTGGTAAAGGCATTTGATACAATATCCCATTCAGGTATAGTTGACACACTCACAGAACTGGCCATAACTTCCTACGTATCTCCCCAGATTGCCAGCTGGTTCACAGACAGGACCCAGGAAGTCAGGATTTTTAAGACCATCTCCACTACAAGATCGATCACCAGCGGTGTACCTAAAGGCTCTGTGCTGGAACCGCTCCTGTTTGGCATCTACTTCACAGAGGTAAAGGCTAATGACAAGTGCTTTTGGATGACCATGTTCACAGATGACTGCAAATTGGAAGCTATCATAGATTTTTCCATAACATAAACATCTTACAAGAGGGTTTAACACAGACAAATGTCTGGTGCCAAAGTCACGGATTAAAACACAATGCCAAGAAATACATTATAGTGCCTTTTGGGAAAATGGCCACCCAGAATAAATATTCCATCAATAAGACACCTTTAAGAGTTGACTGGATAGTCAGGGATCTGGGAACATATGTATACAGTAATCTAACCTTTGACCAACACGTGGCCAAGGTCGTAAGAAAATCATTCTGTCTCCCAACTTATAAGAAGAGCATGACACTGAGGTCCAATGAAGTCATAGTGCCACCTCTATTCACCCTTATCAGACCCATCATTAAAAATAATGCCCTCCTCAATATGTACCTGACCAGACATATGCAACAGTTGGAATGCCTATAAAATTCAGAGTATAAGCATATTGTTCCATACGGATCAACTTAAAGCCCTATCTTTATACTAAGTCTACTGCAGGTTACTGAGAAGTGATCTATGCCTGGCATGCAAGGCATCCTCGGATTGAGTTCTGACGGACCTTTTACACATTTGCAAAATGAACAGCATCAGAACCACTAGATCCAAGCATTTGATTTTTTGTTTGTGAAATAAATAGGACAAGTTGGCAAGACAGATTTGTGTCTAAGAGGATTCCATTGCTCTGGAACAGGCTCCCCATCCATGTGAAGCAGAATCCATCCCTAATCTCATTAAAACATAACCTTGACCAATGGATTGGAAATTGAAAATTCACCCTGGGTCATTAGGCCCCTCTACGCATCACTCATCAGACCCATCATAGAGTACAATGCCCCATTTGGGATGTACTTTACAAGACACCTGCAACAACTGGAAAGACCACAGATGTACCTCACCAAGAGGATCACTGGCCTCAAGCAGATGCCCTATGCAGCTTGACTGAAGAAACTCCAGCTGTACTCGGTTGCATACCGCCTACTCAGAGGTGATCTCTGCCTGACATACAAGGCCATATCCAACCCAGAATTGATGGACATGCTCCACCTAAAGAAAACCATATCCCCTCGAGCCACATGCTCCAGGGATCTAAACCTCTCCACAACAATAAATAGGACGTGCTGGAGGGATAGATTCCTGTCCCAGAGACTTCCCAAACTCTTGAACAAGATTCCAATCTACATTAGGTAGAGCTCCTCACTAACCCTCTTCAAGAGAAACCTTGACGAGTGGATGAGAAACAGAAAGTTTACCCCAGGGATCACTTCAATGGCTCTGCTAGACAGAGGCACAGGGAACTAATCTAATGGGGTGGCAAAAGCCAACACATTCTGGCTAGGCTTATAAATGCCTTCGGGCAGATAGCCTAGTACCTACCTATGAACCTATGAAGACCCTTCCATCCTGTGCACCCCAATCCAAATGTTCTTCCATCCTGCCGGCAAGCCAAAAGCAGTTCCCAAAATATGAAATTCAACAGCCCAACAAGCTCCTTGACATCCTTAATCTACTCTTGTCCTGATACTGCACCCCTAGATGTTTTTTTTTTTATTTGTCCCTCCCCCAATAAATCAAACATGGCCTGCATCCCCAAACAACCCACAAACAATGCCTCTCTTGGGACAAAATCACCAGACACAGAAACACACACACACACACACACACACACACACACACACACACACACACACACACACACACACACACACACACACACACACACACACACACACACACACACACACACACACACACACACACACACACCTAGTCTTAAGACCTGCCCACAGCTAGCAAATCCAGTGGAGAATAGTGCTAAATTCTCACTGTATCACTGCCACTGAGCAAGCTACCTGCTTGGCCTTGTCATAGAAAAACTCAAATGCCATTCCCACACAATGTGACCCAATCTCACACTATTGTGACTCCACCCCACTTGTGGACAACCACAAACTCCCCATAAATAAACCCCTGACCAGTTTCACCCTGCCCATAACATACCTCATCACCACCTGCCCCCCACAATACTTCCAAACCGTACTCTGGTGTGCCTTAATGCATCAGGCTTACCTGGATCTTTATTGTGCACCACTCCAGCAGCAGTAACATCCACCCCAGCAGAGTCCATCCCATTTCGAATCCACATCCTTCAAGACACCAGCTGATACCCACACTGTGCTTCCCCATCTGCAACCACATCATGTGCTGCCCCTGTGGTGGGCACATCCCCTGCAACAGCATGTCTCAACTGCTGCACCTGCTTACCATATATCTTCCCAATTATGCTCTTCTCTTTCCAACCAGACTCACCAGGTTCTATGCCAATTGCATACTAAATGGGTAACAGTAAATTCAATGGCAAAGGTTCCATCCATGTCTGTCTTGGATAACAATAGTAAGTACTGCATGTGGAAATAAGGCTTGAACTTGTCTAGATTACAAGGGCCTTAGAGCCCTAATCCTAGTAACTTCACATGATTCTATGATAGTTGTGACTCTACCCCACCTACTCCAAACCCCCAACAGCACTGACATGCCTTAATGAACACCACATAAAATAAAATTACCTGTAACCTCATTGTGCGCCATTCCAGCAACTGGAATTTCCACCCCAGCAGAATCCATTACCTTTGAAATCCACTTCCTTCAAGGCAGTAACTCTTGTCCACTTTGCGCTCCCTCCTATGTGACCTCATTGGTCACCACTGTAGTGACTGGGACATCAGCTGCAACAACCTGCTTCCACCATCTGCGAGCTCACTGTGTAGCCCTTCTGTAACTGGAATGCCCATCATAATACCACCATCTGCAAAGAGAAAAACAAAGATAAATCCAATAAAAATGCATTAGTGAGGGTTCCAACTTTTACCCATTTGTTCCACATTATAGCGGCATCGTTCTTCATTTTGGTAATGAAAGGAGAAACAGTCAGTGCAATGAAAAAATAAAACCACTTCCTACCTTTGGCAGTACAGGAGATTATGGAGCTTGTGGCGGGATCTATGATAAAGGAGATGCTTTATTTAAGATAACACCCCATAACATGCCAGACCTCCTTCAGGTTTCAAAACATACCATACTGTAATCAGCCCTACCTAACATAAAAGTGAACCAAAATACCTAATTATCCATGAAACAGTGCTATTTTATTCCACCAAACTGGTGTTGCATCAACAGGAATCCTCTGAAGAATAGCGGTTCAAAACCAGCTGTCCATCATCCCAAATAAAGGCTCTGCACTACGCCGACTCAGTTTCTTCCCTTACCCTTAAAACCCATTACTACTTCTGTCTAAACTCCCACCTGAAGATGTCCCTGGACAAAATGGTTTGTTACCAAACCTCATTTATTTCAGTTTGAGACCAGAGAGGTGAATTCAGACAAATTTAATGTATAGCATAGCCTTCTTTTTTCAACTGAAGTGCAGTCTCTATAACTTTAGTTCTCTTTCAGCATCCACCTCCTTTTCCTGCATGACCACTTATTGTCTCCTGTGTGACATATGCCAATGCTAGATATTCTTATGCCCAGGAAACTGAATGACTGTCCTCATTTTCACAAGGATGTCAATTTTTTCTGTTACTTGCATAGTGCAGATTCTCCCCAGGCATACGCCCAGATGTAGGAAAGGTAAGGCACCAAATGGCAAGGACAAGAAATGTGATTTGCCTGCAAAAGTATTGTTTTTTCCTAAAGCAGCTGACTTCGGCAGCAGTATACTACTAACTGCATGAACTTTATTGCATTCTCCGATATTGTCATCCTTGTTTCTGATCCGCTGCTCCTATCAAACGCATGAAAATGGAAACTTTAGTAAACCTTTAATACTATGTTTATCATGCATGAATGCATCTTACATTTGGTCTTCCTAAATAACTGTATTAACCATTTTTAATTTACACTGGCTGCTAGAGTAGTGTCATTTTTAAAATCTTCTTTTAAAATCTGTACACTTCTGATTCAGGTATAGCTTGACGTTTGTATACAAGTTATTTTTTTCCAGTAAGCATTCTTGTCTACCTGCTACTATTTATTACCTTTAAAATGTTGCTCTTTACACCATCCATTCCACTATTTGGTGAATTGCTGTGTTTTCTCCTTCCTTGTCATGTTTTCCTGTGACACAGGCAAGGATACCAATTTTTTCCACCTTCTTCCAGCACTCTTACAGCCATTCTGCTTTGTTTCCTCTTCATCTCCTAACTGCTTTCGGTAATGTCTGGCTTGCCCTTCCTAGCATGTGAAACCTTGTAACAGAGCCTTGGACAATTTTAGGCCTATGTGTTTCATCATCTCTACCTGCTATCTCCAAGTCTTTTCTCTCATTTTGTTCAATCCTGAATGGCTTTTGACATTCACACTCTGCTTCTTTTGCTCCCATTAAGGGGATTTCACCTTGTCTCTTTCCTACCTTTATCTCCATTATTTCCACATTCCCACTTTACTCTGCCACTGTCCTGCAAGCCGTCTCCTTCTTACGATTTCACATCCCTTTCCCAGACTCCTGAGATTTGAACACCTGTTTCTTGCTACCTGTTTTGTACTACTTCTTATCCTAAAACTTTGTACATTAGCTACCTCTCACTTGGCATAGCCCAAAGACCTTCATACGTATTATGAATACATTTGATCAAAGAAGCTGGAAAGTGAAAAAATCCCTAAAATTACCATGGATGTAGGTAACAAACTGGATCTGACACATTTTCTGTACTCAACCTTAATGTTACTATTGTCTATTTACTCAGTTCATGCACTGGATTAAGTTATTCCCACTTCTCTCCTTATCCTTGGCATGCATGCCCTCTCTGAAACCCCATTTGGACTTTGCCACCAAATCAGAAAAGCGTATCCAATATTTTGGTCATATTAGCTGTGTCACTGTTAGAATCACCATTTATTAATGCAGATGGAGTCAATGATTGCATTTAAAGGTGTTGGTATTAGGTGTTTGAGTGACAGAAAGAAATGCATGTCATTATGAGTCTGAGATCCCTTTCTTGTAGTTATCCATAAAGTTTCAATAATAAAAGATAGTGCATACCTTTAAAAGTGTATTTTCTTTTCAGTACACCAGTTCAGTCTAAATTGCAGTGCCACTGACCTTTTATCTTCTCCATTAACCCCCTGTTACAAGGGTTATATTGTTATTTGTGCACAGAGATTTATATTACTAACAATATATCTCTCACTCTCTCGGGTAATATTAGCTTCCCGTTAGCAACTGGTTGTTCTGTATATATATATATATATATATATATATATATATATATATATATATATGTATTTACACACAGATATGAATATATTTTCATTGGCACATATATAGCTTAACTCTACTGTAATTATTCATAGAGTCACAGATTCATAGACTATTACTACGATAATGACTAGGGGGCTTTTCTAGGGCTAGACAAGTTTTTCTGAAAGACTAATTATGTCCTGTATCTAAACAGGATGTTGAGGGTCAGACATTTATAAGCTACCTCTGTCCATAAGGGATATGGGTGTCAGACCTGGTATAAATTTCCTATTGCCCATCCACTGGTCTAGGTTTCAGTTAAACTGGGTACTAGAAGAACTTAGCTTCACGTGGACAGGAAGCCTATTTCATAGGAGGGTCAATCTCTGGGACAAATATCTGTGTCTCCAGTATGATCTGTTTAAGTCACAGACAAAATTCAGGTCCCTAAACCTTGTATTTCTGGCACTCTTTGACTTAAGGATATGTAGGAGATTCATAAGTGCGGGGTTTGCACATGCCTTGTAAGCCAGGCATAGACCATCACTCAGCAATCTATAGGAGACTGAGTAGAGGGAAAGGGCTGTAAGGCACTTTGCATAAAGTATGTTTGTTACTCCTTGTATTCTTTTTTGTAAAGAACATTTGAGGTCACGCTAGTCGCTGCATATGCCTGATCAGGTACATACCAAAGGGAGCATTATACTCTATGTTTGGTCTGATATGGGTGGAGTACATTGGGATAATGACATCTTTGGACCTAGATGCCATGCCCTTACTTATAAGTTGTACAACATAAAAGGATCTTCTGACCACTGTGGCCATGTGGCAGTCAAGTTAAGGCTACTGTTTAGATGCATACCCAGATCCCTAACTACAGGGTTGACTCTTAGGGGTGTATTATCAACATGGTAATTAGCCAGGATGGTTGACTTCCCAAAGGATACAATTCTGCATTTCTTAGCATTAAATTTAACACCATGGCTTTGGCACCATTTGTTAGTCAGAGACAGACCTTCTTGAAGAATGCTAGTGTCTTCAGGGGAGTTGACAATAACCCCCGGTTTATAATCATCTGCAAACTTAATCAGCCATAGACCCTCAGCATTTGCTTCCATTTCAGAGAAATAGATGCCAAGAAGGATCAGGCCCAATACCAAGCCCTAGGGGGCTCTGCTAGTGACTGGCCTCTTGGTGGAGGTAGCCTCACATATTTTGACCTCCTGAATCCTATCAGTGAGCCAGTTGCCTATCCAGTGGGTGATAAAAGGATTTATACCTAAATTAGTGAGCTTGTATATAATACCTGAGTGGGGTATTGTATCAAAAGCCTTGGCCAGGTCGAGGTAAGCTGTGTACATAGTCTTACCTTCATCCAATACTTTTACCCTCTCAAAAAAGTCCACCAGATTTAATAGGCATGATCTTCCTTTAACAAAGCTGAACTGTGATGGGTCCAGTGTTTTCAGGTTGCATATGTCCTCATTTATCATGTCCATAATGATTCTTTCCTTGGTCGTACATACGAAGCTAGTAAGACTTATTGGCCAGTAGTTACCCTGATTAGTGGTTTGGCTTCCTTTGTACAGGGGGAATGACTGTAGCCATCTTCCATTTCTTGGGCACAAAACCTGACTGGAGGCTCCAGTTGAAAAGTGATTCAAATGAACCGGAGAGGTCATATTTCATGCTATTTATTAAACATCCTGGGATGTTATCTGGGCCCATTGATGCAGTGTTTTTGGCCTTGGAAATTGCATTAATGATCTGTTGTCTAGTAATGGTTGGGGGTATTGTGTTATGTGGTATTTCCTTTGAACTATCAGGAGGGGGGAGTGGTGGGAGAAATTTGAGTTGAACCTTTCAACCAAAGGTTGGTAATGGCCTTCTGTTCAGTGTGGTAATGACATTTACAATAACTTCTCGGCATTATTATGTATTTCCACTGAGGTTACAGACATAGTTGTAGAGAGCTTGGTGGTTGTCCTTTGCATGAGATACTATTTTTTCTTCAAGTTTATCCTTTGAAATACTAAGCAACCATTTTAGCTGCCTGTTTAGATTGGTCAGGGGCTTTTATACTTTGTTCCTCCTTTCCTTGGCCAAGATTATTTTTTGTTGTATAACTGATTGATACTGTGATTTTACCAGGATGCTTGTCTTTTGAGCTTGTCTTATTCTTAATATGAATCGGGGCAGCTCACTCTATACAGCTATCAGTATATGGTTGTACAGAGATTTTGTAAATAGCTCAGTGTATGCTATGGTATTTAGTGGATTTGGCGGGTACTCGGAATTTAGCCAAGGGGTTGCTTAGTAGAGAGAGAGGCTACCCTTGGAATAGTTCCTAAACATTTTTGGTTTCTCTGGATGCCGGATTTCATTTTTATTTCTAGCAATACTGCCTTATGGTCAGATCTAATGAGCAATGATGTTACAGTTTGCAAGAAACATCAGCCCCATGGTCATGAGTAGAAGGTCAAGGATGTCTGTACAACTGGTAAGAGAATGGGCCAACTGTTCTAGGATACTGGTATTAACAAAGTTTAGGAATCATTGGGCTTGTGCATTAGACTGTCAATTTATATAGGGGTAGTTGAGATCCCCAATGAATATCATATTGGGTTGAACTGCGAGGGACTCTAGTACAATGATATAGGTAGTATGGGTTTCCTGGGACATGGAGGGGGACCCATAGGTTGCAAGGATATGGGATAACACCCTATTTATAGTGAGTTGAACATGTATAAGTTCCATTGGGTCATAAACTTTAACTAGTCTTGATGTGAGACTGGTTTTAATATAGACTGAGACCCCTCTACCTTTAGTTCACTTCACTCCTGTGCAGTAGCTGGTCTAAAGGTAGGAAAGGCATTATAATCCTACATTTCTGGGGTACAATTAGTGACTTTAAACCATGTCTCTGCTACTACAGAGATGCCTACACTCTCCTGGGAGAGGAAGGCTTGCAGGGAGTGGAGTTTCTTGTTAAGACTTCTAGCATTGAGCAGTACCACCTTCAGATATTATTTCATAGGTTCAATTACGTCAGTAGGTTTATCAGTTTGGCATTGCCAAAAATGGCACTATGGGGTGGAAAATGGTTTTGCCAATATCCGAAAGCTTAGAGGGGATAAGTGCAGGCCATCTCTGGCAAAGCAGCGTGGTCTGTCAACTATGTCCTCCCAGGCTGTCAAATATTGTATCCCTCTGGATTGACACCAGAAGCTAATCCAATTTTTAAACTCAACCATTTTCTGTTGGTAACGTGGTGTCATCCTTGGGGAAGGTAGTATGCTGCAAACTGCTAGGCTTATACCTGCCTGAGACTCATAATCAGTGAACTTGATCATGCCTCACTTCTTATAGTCAAGGGAGGTATGTCTCAGATCATTAACAACCACACAGACTATGTCAAAGTCATACTAGTACCTGTGATTCAATTACCTGAGTGTCTGTGTGACTTGATGGTTCCTAGCCCTGGAAAGGCAGCTAATTGTGATTCTCTCCTTAGCCTGGTGAGGAGAACATCAGTGTGCCTCACTATAGAATCATCAATGACCCGGAAATTTGGCTGTGTGCTAGTTTGTCTAAAGGGCTTAGCATTGGAGACATTGGATACAGTGTTACTATGTGTAGCTGTGGGTGGTGTTTTAACGGAATGCTTACATGATGGTTAAGGACCCTTTCTTTGATTGTACTGTACAGGAGATCTTAGCATTTTAGGAATATTACCTTTAAGTGCCTGAGCATAAGTTGTTTTATGTATAGGGTCTTTAACCTGTGCATTAGGAATAGTGCAAGTGTCACTGACAACCTCTATAGGATTACTTTTGGTAATATGGGAGAGATTTCCCTTCAGCATTAAAGTGTATTTACACCTCTTGCATACTGTATCTGGTTTATTAAGAATAAGTAGGTTGTCAGTGTACATGAGTCAATTGCTACAATGTCTCAGAATACCTATATCAACCAGAATGGCCAAAGAAAGAGTCAGGAGGTGCATATCCATGGCTACTGATCTACTAGGGAGGAGTGAGGAAAACTGAACTATTGAGCAAGTCAATAAGACAAGGAACTTAATGAGCAATCCTCAGCTAAGAGCAAACTAAATGCTCTTGTAGTTAAACAATATGTCTAGACAGTAATGCCACAAGAGTGTAGACCACAAACCTTCCTAATGTATAACTGTTTTGGAGCCCAACATTTTTTTTTAAACAGGAAACATCTTTATTTAATTATCGTGTATGCTATAGGCAATCATACATTTATATAAATGAAAACAAACCATATTGACGTAATTTTAGTTGCAAACATTATACATCATAAACCATATCAACATAATTTTAGTTGCAAACATTATGCATCATTAATAATCTATCAAGTCGTTGTCAGTCAAACATTACATAGCTCATTCAAATCCTGGCTTATTTTAAACTTCGCTCATCCTCTGCATGTATTGTTCTCACAATACCCATTTTTTATGTAATTTGAGCCTACCCTTTTCTAAAGATCCCAATTCCAGTTGTTTTATCTCTGTTACTATATGCACTACTTCAAGTACTGTTGGTTTAGACGTTGATTTCCATTTTTTAATGATTGCTGTTTTGGCAGTCACCATAATTAGACTCAGTAAGGCCTTAATATGTCTAGGCAATTCTGATTTTGTATCATAGCTCAAAAATAATTTCTGTAGTTACACCAATTTGCTCACCCAGTATCTCTGACATAGCAATCTGCAGGGAATCTTTAAAGTCTACTAACTCATTACAGTCCCAGAAAACATGCCCTCAATTACCTCTTGCTTCCCCATCACACCTTCAATATTTGTTGTCTACCCGAGGAAAAATTATTTGGAGTCTACCTGGGGTATAAAAATATCTATGTAAATACTTCCAAACAAAAATCCTAAATCTTACAGACTTTTTTGTATATTTGGGAGACATACATATATATTCCTCCATTATTTCTTTGTGAATTGCTTATCCAATCTCTCTTCCCAATCTCCCCTCACCTCCTCTGGTTGATTCTTATAGTTATCATGTAATATTTTGTATGCTGTATTACCTATTCCTTTTTTAACAGCAGCTTCTGTTCTAGATTCTACTAAAAACTCTATCAGTGCTGGTCGTTCACTTAGGACCCCCTATTTTTTTTCTTTTTGCCTATACCCTGATATCAATCCTTGATAAGGAAGGCAATCTCTAGCCTGCAGTCCAAATAAACTCTTGGCCACTTCCTATTCTATTACCTTTCCGACCTTAATTATTCGCTCCCAATACCTTGTTTTTTTACTAGTTTTCTCCAATAAATTCCAGCACCCTCTTGCCTATTGTCTGTATCCCTAATTGCAGTCATCCTTATGGGCAGAATCTCCTTTCTCCATTCCCTTGTTGGCTTAGTTATTTGGATACTTTTTGTTTCTTTATGAATGTAATATCCTGTATGGTAATTGTCATTCTCCTTAAAGATCTGCATCCAAAATCCCTGTCTCTCCTTGTTTCTTGAGCTTTCCCCCTGTTTCATCATCATCTCTTTCCACTTTGAATAATAGATTTCTGCTTGTGCTACTTATAAGAGCCTTAACTGTCTAGTTCTGAAATACCCATTCAAATTGTGTAATCACAAACCATCTTGTACTATTGGAAGAACCAGCTTATCCTACTTTATTCTTGTCATCTTCCCTGCCAAAATAACACCCCTCAGCTCTTTATTAATTGTTATCCACAACTTCTCCTCTGGTTGATAAAAACATGTGTGGCCTGTGTATAAGACTAAAGGGGATAAAAGATTTTAACTGCTTGTATGTTGCTATCCATATCCATATAACAGAGCTTCCAATTTCCCAGTTTTTGTATTATCTTTTATTTGGTCTCTTCTCACATATCCTGGAGCCCAAGTGTTTAAACCAGAACAAAGACACTCAGAATAACAAGCACAATAAGCCTTCATCAGCAATCCCCAGTTCAGAAGGGTGGAAGCTACCTTCTCCTCCCACAAGAATGTAGAACACAAACCTTCTTAATGTAAAAAAAAACTGTTTGGAGCCCAAGTGCTTAAACCAGAACTAAGAAACTTTTAGAATATCAGGCAGAATAAACCTTCAAACAACAATTCCCAACTAAGAAGGGTGCAGGCTATCCTCTCCCTCCACAAGAGTGTAGACCACAATCCTCCCTGTTATACCATAACTGGTTTGGAGCCCAGGCACTTAAATCAGAACAAAGACACTTAGGACAGCAGGCACAATAAGCCTTTACAAGCAATTTCCAGCTCAGAAGGGAGGAGGCTAACCTCTTCTCCCACAAGAGTGTAGATCACTAACCTTCTTAATGTAAAATAATTGACTTGGAGCCCAAGCTCTTAAACCAGGACTAACACACTTTTAGAATAACTGACCCAATAAGCCTTCAACCAGCAATTCCCATCTCGGTAGGTGTAAGCTACCTGTCTTGGCACAAGAGTGTATACCACAAACCTTCTTTATGTAATATAACTAGTTTGAAGACAAGTGCTTAAATCAAATATAAGATGCTTAGAATAAGTTAGAATTTAATAAGGCTACTAACAAGCAGTAATAAATGCAAGCTACTAACAGACATAATAAATGTAGCAGATTAAATTAGCATAGCAATGATTTTTATTACACTCAGACAGGTTTTAAAAATACATTGCCCCGTGTAGGCCACAAACTATTTATTAATATGATAATTGTATAAGACAGTCAGACTTTCCAAAATGCTAACTACACATACAAGATAGCTGACCACAGTTACCCACCGACCCTTGGCAGGTGGTGTCAGAGGGTTTGAAGTAACAATTGAATGACCAGCACAGATGTTTGTGAAGAATGCGCTGCTAAGTATCTTACTTTCAGAATTTAAAAGTGTGTTGCTTACAACAACTTTATATGGTAGCACTTAAAATACAGGTAAAATATGCAAGACAGTGTGACTCAAACACTTAAATGGAAATGTCTGCAAAAGCTGCAGAAAGTACCCATCCCCAGGCAGAAACTGTAGTTATACAACAAAATTTAACAGTTTAAGGAAGTCATGATATCTCTCTGTTTAAATTTGGAGTAAACAAGAAATATTTCCTAAGAAAGCTGGAGTACAACTACATAAAGACATTCTGTACTTTGCTAATTAAAACATGTAGCATGTAAGGGAGATAGGAATACAGAGTCATTACAGCTATGTAAAGTAATTCTATGCTTTGCAGATTAATAAAAGTTAGCATGTACATTTGATATGAACACACATATATGAAAGGTAAATAACCATGATGCCTCATTTTATATTTTCCTTATGCAGCTGAAGAAGAGATTGAATATAATTCCTTCCAAGAACAAACTGCTTAAAACAACTTACTGAAGTTGCTTGTGAGTATGCAAGCATAATGATGAAATAAAAAATATCATTCCCCAAAGAAATATGTTGAATAAGAACATACAAATCCAAAATAATTCCTGCACAAATATAAGAAAAGAAGTAATATGCTTCCAGTGCACAGCTGCAGCACAATTCATATCAGTGAGATATTTGAGAATAAGTGATCATTGCAAAATGTGTTACCATTTCACATGCTACACCAGCTTATTTCTGTATTCAATAGACTACATATGTAAAAATCATCACCACTTCATATCCTTCTAATAATTAACATTTTTCCAGTGCCATTTCCCAAAACATTTTGCCTGAATAACGATTTAATAAAAATAAATAAGCACTATTAATTAATTATGTACTTATATATCAACAAATATGTTTATTGTCTCCATTTCTTGTCTCCCTCCCTCTCTGTTCTTATTATTTTAATTATGCATTACTTTGCTTTTTTCTTTTCTTATCCTAGGAGTTTCCAAACTATATTCCTCCCAGGTCAGGGAGTATTCACCTTTTGCTTGTCCAAGGATGTCCTCACAGTTGGGGCAGTGGCATTGGTGCTTTAGGCACCCTAGTAAGTGGTGGCCTGACTAGCCACGCAGACCATGCATTTTGGAACTTATCGGAGGATGTGGTTGAGCGGGTAGTGCAGAGACACATTCCGCCAGTCCAGACATGTCTACAGCAGGTGCAGAATTCACTGCTCTGGTTGACTCTGACCAAAGAACTACCACAGGCCTCCATCCCCTCAACACTGGGGTCTTCCACCGTGGACTGGTGTGTTTCTAGGAGGAACTCCTCTTCACATCCCTGCTTCCCTAATTATCTCTCCTGCACTCTCTACCTTACTTCCTTTCTAAAATTCCCCTCTTGTATAAAAAAAAAAAATGAAAAAGAAGGGGTCTGTTCCCATCCAAAACTATAGACCACCTTCTCTCCTACCTCCTCAAGAACAAGACTCTTGATGCATTCCTTCTGTGCACCCCTCTTTTTTATGTCTCCCATTTTTACATCTTTGCTATGTTTCCCTTTTCCATATTTCAATGCAATGATCAGGGTGTCTACATAATGACACCCTCTATAGAAAAATCATAAAACTTCTTTATATTTTTAAAACTTATTATAAATAACTGCACTGCATGATGGTCATCTCAAATATCTGGTAATACTTTTAACATGCTTTCATACTGCCATGTTTGTCCATAGTATCAAAAAAATATCCAAATTCAAATGAACCTTACCCTTTCCACACAGTACTTTGCAAATATTTAAAATATTCCTTGATGACCTTTAAGAATTTCACATAAGTGGGCATTTCTTTATAAAAGTTTTATCATTGCTATATTAATCACAAATAACTTACACTTGGTATATTTGCATATAGGTGCATAGCCTCACTATTTACAACCAACTACTACAAAACTGAAAATCACGAGGCTATGAGTATTATCCATTAGATGTCAATGAAAAAAATACTACAGGACATTTCAATTGGAGATTAGTTGTGAGTTTTTAAATGTGCATTTAATTGGTAATGTGATAAAGTGTACAATTAACAGAATAAAAATATATTTTGTAGTGAGGAACAGATGGAGAAGAGAGTAGATAAGGAAAGAAGAAATGCAGTGATGAGAAGAATACCATTTTTTAGGTCAGAGAAGAGGGTTTACTGAGATAAAGAATTTTCAAGCAAAAATGGACTTTCAGATACATCTGCATTGACCTCATATGCAGTGCCTGCAGTAGCTAGTAGGGCAGTGATTTCATGATTAAAGTTTATAAAATAAAACAGTAGGATCCAGCAATTTTGGTAATATACCTGATGAATAGACTTTAGTATTTTTATATCTGTGTGTGCTGTGTTGTAAGGTACTTTACAGACGGCTATTTATCTGTGGTGTGTAGTAAAGTACTTTACAGACAGCTGTTTACTTCTTAACAGCAGTGTCGGTGGTCATCCATATAGATGCATAGGGCTGCTTTAAAAGTTTTAGAAGAGCTCCTAGCACACAGACTTGAGGAAACTGCATATCATATTGTGGCTATGAATCATCTTATTCTGGGATCTATTGTGGTGTAACAGATTTCTAGAGGATCAAACTAATTCTGAAGGCATATACCATTTTATAATATGCACAACAAATAGCTGCCTCTGTATATTGTTTTATGAATCATCATCAGCTGCTGCAATCCTAATCCTTTTTTATAACTTCTGGATATTCAGATATCTCAGACTATTACAGTGGTGTGTCCTGTATGAAGGGTTTGCAAGTTTGAATTCAGCTGGGCTATACTATTGTAGACTGACCTTTGTCTTAGTCTACTGTTAGCTGTTTTAGTGAGGAAGAGAGATCCATGCAAAAGTTGAGGCATTTACACGGTTCTTCTTTCCTAGTAATACTGGTTAAGAGGTTTATTTAATGAATTATCGAAGTAGCAGTTTGTACATTGTTGGCATTGCATTGCAGTTTCTGCTGAAATGTAGGTTGTCATCTATGTATATAGTAGTTAGAGGCAGCTTGATGAAAGATGCTGGCATTAACATTGGAGGTAAGAAATGACAGCTCCTTAGTATTTATTATTATTTCATTAACTCTTTCATCTTAGTTTAATAGCCATTGCCAAAGTGTTTGTAAATATTCCAGAATTTTTTTCATCTTTTGCTAAATCGGACACTGCATATAGTAGTACTGACTTACACACATAATAAAAGATTTGAGTGGATTTGCAGCTTCTGTAAAAAGTGTTTATGAATATTTTGAAATGGAGTGGGTCAAGGACTAAACTATCTGAAACTCCAGAGACCAGTTATTTGAACCTGAATAAGATACGTTACAATTTTACACACTGTGATTATTTAATCAGATAACTAGCGAGCTGTTTGCATTTAGTGTGTGATTAACCTAAGATCACAATCCTGAGACAGTGAGAGATCATAATGTTGGTGATGAAAGCTCTGTAAATGATTAAGCATTGTTCTTTTGGAATAAGGTAGCTCTGATTCTGTTGTCATACTTCCAGAGCTCAACAGTGATAAAGTCCATTGTATCTGCTGACTGGAATCTCAATTAATAATCTTTTGAGGTTCTGTTATTGTTTAGACCACACATTAACCTGTGATATATTACTACTTCCAAAAATATTTATCTAGTAAACCAATTTACCTGAGAATAATTATCATGTTTGCAGAAACTAATTTTGTACTGGAAAATGTGGACCTTTTATATAGTTAAAGGGCCTTTTTTCAGTGAAACATTAGTTTCTGATGCATGCCAGAAATATCTAGACAGGAAGTGTTTTACAACATGAATATCTGGAGGAAGGTCTTTAGTCTCAGTAGATGCTGTTGATTCTTCATGTAAGGAAACCAGTTTAACTCAATGGAGAAAGTAAGTGGTTCATAAGTTTATAGGTTTTTACTAGGCATCTAGACTGGGTAACTATATAGAGCTTAGACATGCAACCAAGTGGCTTAGTGGGAGGATTTGGTATCCCACTCTGCTCAATAAGAGTCATAATACTTCAGTAGGAAATGTATGAGTATACATCCAACTGTCAAGGTAGAACTTGAAAGAGACCATTGTGTTACATTGTTAGAAGTGACAGGTAAGCTTGTTTCATAGTCAGAACATTTGTTGGTAAAGAACCTATCTCTGCAATAGGTACTATTTATGTTATGATGAAGCATGAGGTCATTAGAGTGAGTATCTTTAGTATTATTAGTATTTCTGAGATGGAGGAGGTCTAGCAGGATAGGATCTTTCATAGCTGATAGGGCGAGGTGGAGATCATCACGTAGGAGTCCACATTCAGTACTTTTAGAGAGAGAAAAGCAAGAGAGTCTTTAGTCAGTCTTAGTAACTAAATGATTGTGGTACTTTGATTGTTTTAGTTATAAAATGTTACAGTCTTACTAGATGGGTAAGGCATTTGTAGATATGTAGTTCAAATAATGCATTCTATTCTACGATTAGCTCAATGAAGGAAGACCAGAGGTGGGTTCTGGCATCCTTGAACCCACAAGATAGACCTTTAGTAATTAAGTGGGCAAAGTAGAATGATTTCCTCACTTTAACTGATACACAATGATCAAAAGATTGTTTGCTGTTGACAAAGGCACATAGGTCTAATGACTGTTTATCTTAAATGGTATCCCATTCATGTGGTAGTCAGTAGGATAGACTTGTGTCTTAAAGGCAAATATTGCACATTTTTAGCATGTAGGCAATAGATCACATTCACTATGCAAAGTGTTAGTTCTGTCAAACCCTATTGGATGATATAAGTGCCCATAGGGTAGTCAGTCACAGCACCATATTTATACTCCTTAGCAAACTTGGTTAAACATACACTTTGACATCTACTTTCACATCAGAGAAGTATATCCTAAAAAGTAGGGCACCCAGGTTGAAAGGTGTATGAAATGAGCATTTCATTTTTTTTTGCAATTATGCAAAATAGATGACTAAAAGCATCTACAGTTTGTATGTCAGATTTTTCAGCCATGTGGCTACTTGTTGCATTATCTAGCAAGAGGGTAATAATCTTACAAAACTGTTTTAAATAGTAGATAATTTTGACCTGCATGTTTGTAAAATACTACTACTTTGCTTTCTTGGAAGTTGTTTGCAAGTATTTCACTATTGTCATTACTTTTTTGCACGTATTTTATATCCTTAATAAATTTACCACTTTAGATATTTTATCTGAAGAGTGATTACTGGTTATGCAGATTCTTTCAGTTGTACTTTAATAGCACTTTATGTATCATCAGCTCCTGCTGAAATATAGTAGCAAGTCATCAATAGTTAAAGGGACAGGTACGATGTCCAGTTAATTTAGATTAGCAGGGTAATAAATTACAAAGGGACTGAAATATTTTGGTGAAACAAATATTAGCATAATGTGATATCCTGCACTATAGTTTATTTTCCATATTACAGATATTGAATTCCAATCGTTAGCTAATCTAGCATAATTTATGAATGTTCAAATACTTTGCATCTAATTTGTATTTCCTCTATTATGCTGTCATTCTTATACTTTTTCAGCCTTTGTTGAAAGATGAGTTGTGACCATTCATATATTTTTTGGATGCAGTTCTGATGATTTGGTCTGTGTGTTTTTTGTTGGCAGTGATAGTGGTTTGTTGTGATTACAAGACTGTTGAAGGAACTGAAGAATGTTCATTTGCTGGTGGAAGTGAAGGAGTATCTTATTGGCTGTGATGAGTTTATTATCTGAAGTAAACCATGCAATATTGCTGCATTTGCTTAGTTTTCTTCTTTCTTTTATTGCAAATAAAGAAAACTAGTGCACTGCGAATAAACAGGCCAGAGTGCCAGAACATTGAAAAAGCAATGGTGCCTCTCCACTGCATATCACATTTCTGAGCTAGAAGCATGAAAAAATTTAAAAAGTCACATGTAAGCATTATCATTGTACTCTGCTACTCTGTGAAGTTCATACAGGTACCAATCGAGTCTGCAGCTGTTTCTATAAATTGTCCAAAGGAATGTGTGAAGCAGGCAGCACATAATAGTAGGAAGGCATATGATTTCAGCAATTTTAACATGTTCTGGTCGGAGTTCCACACATCTTTTCCAGATAGATAATTATAGGATGGGTGGCACTTCTTTAAAATAAACTGTTGCTTCAAAACTATACTACATATTTCCTTTAGACAATTTGCTCATTTTGTTATGAGGATAGCATCCTGTTAATGAAATCATTCAAGGGAGGGAGGGACAGGCTATCAAATGGTTAATTGTTTGTGACCTGACAGATTGGTACTGCAGCTTCATTTATGTGATCTTTTTTTAAGTGCTGCCACTGACATGAGAAGGAACACAGCTGCAGATCAGGTCACCAACAAAAATTATAATCAGCCAATCCTGTTACTGTATCACTGAAGCTAGTGTGAATGTGAGCAACTCTTGTATCCGCAGTTAACCAGTCTCAAGGAAGGACTGGCGTTTAGCACACCACATGTAGAAAGCTGGGGCACATGCATGCAAGAGTGTTGGGAACAGTCAGGAACACAGAGCAGCAGCAGCTGTTTTGGCTCAGGCACTTCACCCCTAATGACCTGCACATTTAACATTTAGGCAGAAACTAATTTGTTTCATTGGGCATTTAGGAGTTCATTTAAAATAACAAAAGTAGCTGTATAGTGATGAATTAAATAGACCAGTTATCATCTGAAAGGGAAATGCCTTGGAAACCTGATTCATACATACTTACATACATATGTATATGCATATAGACAAATATTTCTTCCATAGTTGTTATAATATCACAAATGACCACGTGGCTTTAACTTCACTCCTTACATAATGAAATACTTCAGAAAATGGTAAAACGTTGCAGAAGATGAACACACTTTTCTGTTATCTAACAGAAAATATGCATTATTTTCATCCTATAATAATGTGGGTCACATGTCTGCTATTTTAAATTCATAGTATTGTTCATATTGTTGCAGTAAAGATATTATGCTTGAAATATTCTTAAAATCACATGCATCAGCCTCTTTAGGAAGTATAGTGAAAGGTGAATTTTCAGTAACTCCCAGTTGCATAATAGCAAGTGCCCATAAAAGTGGCCATCCTCAGTGACACACCTGACCTGGCTAGCAGCAACTGACAGTACAGTGGTAGTAAATCTATAGTGCCAGTTAAAAAGACTATGAATAAATTAGGAATGTCATCAGCACTGCTCTATTATGTGAACAGCTTTATGAGATGATCTTGGGGATGGCGTTACAACTTGCACATTTTTGTAAAATGATGTAGAGCATTGTATGTTTTGTATCAGGCGTACCAGACCTCTCCCCTCTAAATCCTGCTAGGCTTTTAAACAAATTTTCTACTTTTTACATGATGTCAGCAGCTAAACAGCTAAATAAACATGTACAAAGTACTGGCATGCAGCAGGTGGTGATGGTGGATCCAAGTATAGCATCTTTGCTGAGGCTATATATTTGGATCTGGGATGGACTGGGAAAGAAGTAGTACAGGTAAAATTGCCCATTCCTTGGGGCAGATCCGTAATGGAGGGATTCAGCTTATATCAGTAATGGTGGGCTAGAAATGAGCTACAATGAATGGGGAATATATGGATTGAATTTCTGTGTGGAAGGGATGAACTGCTGGTGGAAAGGAATAATATGATCACTGTGTTGAGAACTGACTTGCCAGAGAAATGGAGCAGTACATTAGTTTGTGTGCCAAGTATAAGACATGAGCAGATAGCTGGGAAGGCATGTGGTATCTATGCTATGTTTGGAAGAGGACTACTGCACAGAGAGTGAGATGGGCTGTACAATGAGAGAGGGTTATTGCAGATGTACATGTGCTGTTGTATTGAAAGCATGGGAAGTAGGGACTGATGGACTCCATACATAGCCACTGAGTAGAATGCAATAGCAGTGAGGGATTTGTGGATTTATAACTGTGTGAACTGCAACAGGTGGTGGGAGGCTAGGGTTCTGTTAAAGTATGCCACCATAATATGGCCTAATGGGGGTGTGACGACCGTGCCCTGGCCCAGCAATTAAGGCACCTCAATCCTCACCACTAACACCAGGGAGGTCATCTCCTAGAAGAAAGGAAAGGATAACTAATACACACAGTAAAGTACAATTTTCCTTAAGTGCACACAGAGATCACAGTCAGTCTGGGGCTGGTCGCTCCCTTGCTCACCAGGTCCCCAGTAAGACTCCCCACTGGCACAGCTATAGGGTCCAGGACTCAGCCAAGCTGGGCAAGCTAAAACCTCCAGTACCTTCTCTGTCCAACCAGTGCTTCATGTCACTGCCAAGTAGCTGACACACCACACACACACACACACACACACACACACACACACACACACACACACACACACACACACACACACACACACACACACACACACACACACACACACACACACACACACACACACACACACACACACATACACACACACACACACACACACACACACACACACACACACACACACACACACACACACACACACACACACACAGACTTTGAGATAAGTATTTATACAACTTCACAAACACTCCTGGGAAAGGCTGACACATATTCTCCAGCTGTGCCACTTTACCCAGACCATACGGTAGTAGTTCCTGCTACCACCCAGCTAATAATATCAGCTACTAAAAGGCCCTTCAAAGGGTGTCCAATTATTACTGTGCAATAGTATTATCCAGTGGTAATGTGACTATTCAGTCTAGGCTTATTGGAAGGGCTCAGACAGTAAACTCTATAAATATATAATGTACTCTAAAGCAAAATGTATCTCTACATAAACCAGCCACAGGTAGAAGGTTTTAAAAATATTTAATAATAAATAATTATAACACAAGACAAAAGTACTACACCACAAAGATATCTAAGAGTTCAGAGATCACACATAAACTTAAAATAATACAGTAGGACAGGTCTGATTTCAAAGAAAAATACATAATTAAGCTTTACTAGCTTTAACTATTCCTACAAGAAATCACAGTGCTAGAAACATACATGTGAGCTTAGGCAGAGTGCTGAGTTAGATGTCCAAGATCAAAATGCTCTCAGTCTCTTGTGAGAAATAGTATTTAAACATTACTAACAAACATGTCTCTAAGGCCCTCCCAAATTACATCATTTTTGACACTTAGGTTTTCTCAGTATTCATATTGCATCATCTTAACACCTGGTCTGAGTTCTCAGGCCACAAACTGCATTATTTAGCAATCTAATACCTGCTCAGAAACTTACAACAATAGAAGACATTTCACACACATATATTCTAACAGAAACCAGAGCAGTAAAGCACCATCCACATGTAAATTCTAGTCATAAACTTTAGCCTTAAAACAATGGGCATGAAACCTTCATCCAGACATACTGGAGCTGAATTATAACATGAAAGGGTCACAACATGCTTCATTGGGCCAGTAGAGTGCAATGCTGTCACATATTTTGCAGTTCCACATTTCGCAGTATTCATTTACACTCAAGAAACATGCCTGTATTTTACATTTATTTACAAATGCCAGAATTATATATCAAATTCTATTTGACTAGGCTGGCAGCCTTCACCCATCTCTCCCCAGTTGTCACATCTCTTCCCCGCTGGGGAACTCAAGCAAGTTTTTCAAGTGTCCCTTGAGATATATTGCTTGAGAGTGTCAGGTCTATCTGGGTGTACCTCACCCCATTCCCTGTCTTAAGAGCTCATCTGCATTGGAATTGCTACTCCCAATGCTGTGCTGCACTGACATATCATATGCTTCAACGCCAGACTACATCTTAGCAACTTGGCATTTTGCTGACTTGCTCTGTTTAACCATGTTAGAGAGTTGTGATCTGTCATCACAGTGAATTTTCTTCCATACAGATACGGCTGAAGTTTTTGTAATGCCCACACTATGGCTAGACATTCCTTTTCTACCGCTGCATAGCATTCCTCCCTGGGTTGGAGCCTATGACTGAGATAAACCACTGGGTGCTCTTCTCTCTCTGAAGAAATCTGGCTAAGTACAGCCCTCACTCCATAGTTTGAAGCATCCACCTGCACAAAAATTCTTTGCTACAGTCTGGACTGGCTAACACAGGGGGTCCTCCCAAAGCTTCCTTAAGCTTCTGAAATGCCTGCTCACAGGCTGGAGTCCACACTACCTTATCTGGCCTGTTCTTCCTTGCCAGGTCTGTGAGGGGAGCAACTACGGTACTATAACTAGGAACAAACTTTCTGTAGTACCCTGCTGTCCATAAGAATGCCCTCACCTGCTTTTTGGTAACAGATGCAGGCCATGCCTGAATGGCTTCCACTTTGTCAGGTTCTGGCCTTATCTTACCACTCCCCACTCTATGTCCTAGGTAGGAGACCTCTGCCATACCCACCTGACATTTGCTCAGCTTAATGGTCAACCCTGCCCTCTGCAGTCTACCCAGCACCTCCCTGATATGCTGAAGGTGCTCTTGCCAGGAATGGCTGTAGATAGCAATATCATCCATGTAAGCAGGGGCAAGCCCTCCTGCTCCTGCTAAGATATGATCTATCAGCCTTTGGAAAGTTGCTGGGGCATTCTTCATCCCAAAGGGCAGCTTTGTGATCTCGTACAAGCCAAAAGGAGTCACAAAGGCTGACTTCTCTCTAGCACTAGGAGTCAAGGGCACCTGCCAGTAACCCTTGGTAAGATCAATGGTTGTAAGATACTTAGCCCCACCCAGCTGCTCTAGGGCCTCATCTGTCCTAGGCAAGGGGTAAGCATCTGACTCTGTGTGACTATTTAATTTCCTGTAATCCACACAGAACATGTTGCTGCCATCCTTCTTTGGCACTAACACCACTGGTGAGGCCCAGGAACTGTTGGACTCTTGAATCACCCCTAGTTCCAACATCTCCTGTACCTCCTCCCTCAGAGTCTGTTTGACTCTCTCAGACACCCTATAAGGGGCCTGCCTGATAGGCCTTTGGGGTCCTGTAGCCAGCTGGTGCTGCACCAGTGAACATGCCCCCAAACTCCTGCAACACTACTCAGATTTCTCGAACCTGGGTAGGAGATAGCTGCTGGGACATTGCTACCCCTTCCATCGAGGTGTCAGCTCGAGCCTCACTGAGGAGATCAGTCACAAGATCTCTCTCAGACTCCTCCTGCAATCCATTGCAAATGCTCAGCTCAAGGGCCTCCCTATCACGGTAAGGTTTCATCATGTTAACATGGTACAATTTGTGCCCCTGCCATCTGCCTATCACTTCCACCATGTAGTTAACATCACTTACCTTTCTTACCACCTTGTAGGGCCCTCCCAAGCTGCTTGCAGCTTGTTGTGTCTGACAGGAATGAGAACCATCACATGCTGCCCTACAGCATGATCTCTAGCTCAAGCATTCCTGTCATACCACACCTTTTTCTGTTGTTGGGCTTCTGCCAGGTTCTCCTGGGCTAAGCCCATGAGTTCCCTGAGCCTTTTCCTGAAGTTCACGACATATGCCACAACAGACTCCTTGTGAGACTCACACTCACCTTCCCACTCATCTCGAATTAAATCTAGAGGTCCCCTCACCCTATGCCCATACAGCAACTCAAAAGGTGAAAAACCTGTGGATTCCTGGGGAACCTCCCTGTAAGCAAACAACAGATGGGACAAATATTTGTCCCACTCCCTCTTAAACTGATCTGCAAATGCCCATAGCATGGACTTGATTGTAAAGTTTAACCTGTCAACAAGACCATTAGTCTGGGGATGGTAGGGGGTGGTCTTCATATGCTTCACCTCACAGGACTTCCACAGACAAGTCAGCAGGTCTGACATAAAATTGGCACCTCTGTCAGGCAGTATTTCCTTTGGAAAACCTACCCTGCTGAAAATCTCTAGCAAAGCATTTGCCACCTTCTCTGCCTCAATGGATGACAAAGCCACTGCCTCAGGGTATCGTGCAGCATAATCTACAATCAATAGGATATACTTTTTCCCTGTGGAACTTGGGGTACTCAGAGGACCCATAATATCCATAGCTGCCCTCTGAAATGACTCCTCAGTCACAGGCAAAGGCATCAAAGGAGCTCTCACCTTGTCTCCTGCCTTGCCTACCTTTTGGCACTGCTCACAGGTCCTGCAGTATCCTGTTACATCTCTGGAAATTCCACACCAATAGAAGTTTTGCATAATACACCTCGTTGTACATTTTATGCCCATATGACCTGCAAAGGGAATATCATGGGCTATGGCTAGAAGCACCAGATGGTAAGCTCTAGGCACTACCAACTGCTGTACTCTCTCACCTTCTAGCCCTCCCTCAGGAGTCCACTCTCTGTACAGTAACCCTTTGTTCCAGTATACAAATTCTCCCTTCCCTTGAGAATCAGGTGCCTCCCTAGCTACCTGCCTCAGGTCTTGCAATGTAGGGTCTGAGAGCTGAGCCTGTTTCAAGTCTCTCCTTGTAACCCTTCCCAGCTCCCCTTCCACAGGAAGTCTGGCATCCTCTGACAGCGGTGCCTCACTGTCAGCCTGGGTACTACTACTCACCTCTACCTTTGCTGTTACCCTGTCCAAGGGAACATCAGTACCCACAAGCAGCTGTGGCTCACATTTAGTTTCACTGCTACAGCGTAGCTCACTCCTTGAAGTAACCACCTCAGCAGTCCTGGCTGCAAGTATGCAGTCTGTCTGGGTCTCCCTCAGGCTACCAGACCCACATGCTTATCTCTTAGTCTCACTGCTTTTAACTGCATAAGTACATGGTACTGCCTCATCCAAATCCTTCCCTCTCAGGACATCTGCAGGATGGTAGTTCCATACCCCAGTTGTCTCAAGACAACCCACTGTTGGCATTTTGTCTTTCCCACTTACTGGATTCCTCACCTTTGGTTCCCCACCTTGCCTCCATGGACATCTGTATGCCACATGACCCCACTGGTTGCATTCAAAACATTCTACCCTAGCTCCTGTACATATACCTGGACTAGTGGCTTCCCCTGCTACTGGCAGATTCTTTTGGGGAAGTCTGTGCTGCCAACCATGGGTTCCTTTAGCCCCATGAGCAGTACTGGGGGTCCCTTTCCTGTGCAGGGCTGCCCTGCTTGCTAGGTATAGGTCTCCCTTCTTCCCCAACTCTTCTAAAGTAGCACACTGTCTATCAGCTAACCAGATCCTCATGTCCTCAGGCAAAGTGCTAAGGGCTTGTTCCCTTACCAAAAGGTCTGCCAGCCCTTTAAAAGTGGTGACCTGACATCCACTCACCAAGCTCTGAAAATAAGTGCTCAGTTCAGCAACATATTCACATACATTTTCATCTGCCTTGCGTGTATGCTCATGAAACTTTTTCCTATACATTTCAGGTGTTAGCTTAAAACATTCCAGCAAGTGTCTTTTTACAGCAGTATAATCAAAACAGTCAGTGTCATGTATTTTTGCTAAAGAATTTACAGCTTTACCATGGAGTAAGGGGGTCAGGAACTGTACCCAGAGCCCTTGATCAACTTCATACTGTTTACATACCTGCTCAAACATATGAATGAAGCTATCAGAATTATCCCCCTCTTTAAACTGTGGAAGAAATTTACTGACCTTTTGTGCTTCTAGGGTCCAGTTAATTCCTTCCCAATTACCTCCATGTCTCTGGAGAAGAGTCAGCATTTCTCTGTCATGCCTCCTCTGCCATTCCTTTTCCTCAGCTTGTAGACTCCTCATTTTCTCGGCTGCTTCTAGTTCCATACACCTGGCCTCCAACTCAAGTCTCTTTAGCTCCAGCTGGATTTTTAAGTCCATTGCAGAAAGGTTGAGCTGTCCATTCTCCGAGGATATTGTATCTCCACTGTCAGTCTGATTGTCCTCCAGGCTGCTGTTTTCTGATGCAGCTGTAACCAAGGCTGCAAT